>NC_036847.1:4963509-4981468 GCF_002910315.2 Salvelinus sp. IW2-2015
AAATAATGAAAGAGCAGCAGTAAAATAACAATAGCAAGGCTATATATAGGGGTTACCTGTACAGAGTCAATGTGCGGGGGCACCGGTTAGTCAAGGTAATATAAACATGTGGGTAGAGTTATTAAAGTGACTTATGCATAGATAATAACAGAGAGTAGCAATGCAAGTAGTCTAGGTAGCCATTTCATTAGATGTTCAGTAGTCTTATGGCTTGGGGGTATAAGCCTCTTGGACCTAGACTTGGCGCTCCAGTACCGTTTGCCATGCGGTAGCAGAAAGAACAGTCTATGACTAGGTTGGCTGGAGTCTTTGACAATTTTTAGGGACTTCCTCTGACACCGCCTGGTATAGAGGTCCTGGATAGCAGGAAGCTAGGCCCCGGTGATGTACTGTGCCGTACACACTACCCTCTGTAGTGCCTTGCGGTTGGATGCCGAGCAGGTCCCATACCAGACAGTGATGCAACCCATCAGGATGCGCTCGATGGTGCAGCTGTAGAACCTTTTGAGGATCTGAGGACCCATGCCAAATCTTTTCAGTCTCCTGAGGGGGAATAGGTTTGGTCGTCCCCACTTCACGACTGTCTTGGTGTGCTTGGACCATGTTAGTTTGTTGGTGATGTGGATGCCAAGGAACTTGAAGCTCTCAACCTGCTCCACTACAGCCCGGTCGATGAGAATGGGGTGTGCTCGGTCCTCCTTTTCCTGTAGTCCACGATCATCTCCTTTGTCTTGATCACAGGGAGAGGTTGTTGTCCTTGCACCACACGGTCAGGTCTCTGACCTCCTCCCTATAGGCTGTCTCATCGTTGTCGGTGATCAGGCCTACCACTGTTGTGTCATCAGCAAACTTAATGATGGTGTTGGAGTCGTGCCTGGCCGTGTGAACAGGGAGTACAAGAGGGGACTGAGCACGCACCCCTGCRTTGAGGATCAGTGTGGCGGATGTGTTGTTACCTACCCTTACCACCTGGGGGCAGCCCGTCAGGAAGTCCAGGATCCAGTTGCAGAGGGAGGTGTTATGCCCAGGGTCCCTAGCTTAGTGCTTTGAGTGCACTATGGTGTTGAACGCTGAGCTGTAGTCAATGAATAGCATTCTCACATAGGTGTTCCTTTTGTTCAGGTGGGAAAGGGCATTGTGGAGTGCAATAGAGATTGCATCATCTGTGGATCTGTTGGTGCGGTATGCAAATTGGAGTGGGTCTAGGGTTTCTGGGATAATGGTGTTGATGTGAGCCATGACCAGCCTTTCAAAGCATTTCATGGCTACAGACGAAGTGCTACGGTCGGTAGTCATTTAGGCAGGTTACCTTAGTGTTCTTGGGCACAGGGACTATTGTCGTCTGCTTGAAACATGTTGGTATTACAGACTCAGACAGGGAGAGGTTGAAAATGTCAGTGAAGACACTTGCCAGTTGGTCAGCGCATGCTCGGAGYACATGTCCTGGTAATCTGTCTGGCCCTGCGGCATTGTGAATGTTGACCTGTTTAAAGGTCTTACTCACATCGGCTACAGAGAGCGTGATCACACAGTCGTCCGGAACAGCTGATGCTCTCATGCTTGTTTCAGTGTTACTTGCCTCGAAGCGAGTATAGAAGATATTTAGCTCCATGGAACCATGGAATTGGCACATCGAAAATCTCCTTCCAACTATTTTGCAACCTGTATGACGCAGCTGTTATTTTTTTTGTCCTTAAATTAAACTGGTATGCTTTATTATTTATCACAATTTTCTTTACCCAATTTTGGTCTTTAATGCAGGGATGATAGACAAGTTCCTTACCTTCTCCCCTTTCCACTTGCCTCCTCAATATTTGTGGTAATGCTACAATCAGATGGCTGTAATTTTGGATAGARCAAACATTTCCATATATTTCTGTTAGCTGCATGTATGACAACTCCACCAGTCCTATTTATGATATCATTTACAAAGATGATCCTTTTTCTTTTTTATTCCAAAAATATTTTTATATCAATAAGTATATTTGAGTTTAACCATAATATTTCTTATAATATTTGTTCTCTCTTTTCTGGTGGATTAAACTGAAATTGCAACCAGCTTTCTGTTGCTTGTTTTTAAAATAGGGATATTTTTGAGATTATTTCATTTTTATGTAACTGAAAGTGAGAGGTTGTAATCTGAATGAAGGGAAAAGGGCCATTCTTGAACACCGGGTGAGCCATTATTACTAATCTGCTAGAGAACCAGATCAGATTTAAGCATAGTTTTTGTATGACTGAAGCCTTTAGTGAGAGGTCCAATGCTTTAATATTTCATTTCTGCCCTCTGAATTCATATTCATTATATAACTGGGTCGGTTTAATTTTGTCTGGCTTGCCGTTCCAAATAAAGTGGAATATTTTTTGTTCACATAATAAAATAAAAAAACAAGTCGTTAGGTGTAGGCAGGGCCATAAGTAAATAGGTCAACTGGGATATGACTAAATAATTAATCAGGGTGATTTTTCCACAAATAGATAGGTGTTATCTGATTTGGCAAACTTTCTATAAAATTTGTTGCAGTGAGATCCTTTCTTCCAGGATATGAATACCGAGTTTGTCCACTTCACTTTCGGGCCATTTTATTGGTAAACTACACAGGAATGTAAACATTTTTTTTTTTTTAGAGATCCAATACTTAATATGGTGCACTTATCGTGATTTGGTTTTAATCCAGAGAGGTTAGAAACATTTTCTAGATCCTTGATGAGGCTGTGCAGGGATCCAAWTTGCGGATTTAAAATAAAAAATGAATCATCAGCGTACAAGGTCACATTTGTTTTTAAACCTTGGATTTATAGCCCCTTGACACTATTGTTGGATCTGATTTTAATAGCTAACATTTCGATGGCCATAATAAATATCTTGTTTTACTCCTCTTTCTGAGAAGTAGACGTTATTTGCTATTTTACACCTTGGGTTACTGTACATAACTTTAACCCATTGTATAAGAGATTCTCCAAAATTAAAATAGTACAGACATTTATATATAAATTCAAGTTGTACTTTATCAAAGGCCTTTTCGAAGTCAGCTATGAATAACAGGCCTGGTTTCCCAGATTTTTCATAGTGTTTTATTGTTTCGAATACTTGTTTAAATTGTTTCCCATACTTGTTTAAATTATCTGGAATTGTGAACCAGTGAATTATAAGTGAAATAATCTGTCTGTWAACAATTGTTGGAAGAATTACTGTGTGTGTATGCACAAAGTAGATGTCCTAACCGACTTGCCAAAACTATAGTTTGTTAACAAGAAATGTGTGGAGTGGTTGAAAAACGAGTTTTAATGACTCCAACCTAAGTGTATGTAAACTTCTGACTTCAACTGTGTATATATATATATATTTATTATTATTATTATATATTTTTKCTTCACATTTTCAACCAGTACATTGATATTTTCCAATGGAGCTATACATTTGGGTGAGTATTTTCTCTCGCCCGAGTAGCCTCGTTTCGCTGCCAAAAATAAAATGAAACCATCTAGTGAAATAACAACAAAATGTCAAATACAGGTAGCCTAGTCAAATAATTAACATCCAGTCACATTAACCGTTACTCTCTTGCGGGAATTCCACTAACGGTCCGTATGTAGCCAAACGTAGCTGCTGCTCATGTTGGTATCTGTACTGATGGAGCAAAAGCCATGACAGGGAGACATGGTAGAGTGGATACTCGCATGCAAGCAGTTGCTCCCGACGCCACTTGGGTACACTGCAGCATCAACCAAGAGGCTCTTGCTGCCAAGGGAATGCCTGACAGTTTGAAAGACGTTTTGGACACTACAGTGAAAATGGTTAACTTTGTTAAAGCAAGGCCTCTGAACTCTCGTGTATTTTCTGCACTATGCAATGATATGGGCAGCGACCATGTAATGCTTTTACAACATACWGAAGTGCGCTGGTTATCAAGGGGCAAAGTATTGACACATTTTTTTAAATTGAGAGTTCAGCTTAAAGTGTTCTTTGCTGACTATAATTTTCACTTGTCTGACCGCTTGCATGATGACGAGTTTCTGACACGACTGGCCTATCTGGGGGATGTTTTTTCTCGCCTGAATGATCTGAATCTAGGATTACAGGGACTCTCTGCAACTATATTCTATGTGCTGGACAAAATTGAGGCTATGATTAAGAAGCTCTTCTCTGTCTACATTAACAAGGACAACACACAGGTCTTTCCATCATTGTCTGATTTTATGTGTGCAAATGAACTCAAGTTTACGGACAATGTCAAATGTGATACAGTGAAGCACCTGAGTGAGTTAGGTGCGCAATTACGCAGGTACTTTCCTGAAAATGATGACACAAACAACTGGATTCGTTATCCCTTCCATGCCCTGCCTCCAGTCCACTTACCGATATCTGAACAAGAGAGCAGTTCTGTGAAGATGGAATTTAATCAGAAGCCACTGCCAGATTTCTGGATTGGGCTGCGCTCAGAGTATCCTGCCTTGGCAAATCGCGCTGTTAAGACACGGATACCCTTTGCAACCATGTATCTATGTGAGATTGGATTCTCAGCCCTCACTAGCATGAATACTAAATACAGGCACAGACTGTGTTTTGAAAATAATTTAAGACTGAGACTCTCTCCAATACAACCAAACATTGCAGAGTTATGTGCATCATTTTGTATCCAAGATGGCGTAGCAGTGCAGACGTTGTTTGCCTTTCTCCTGTGTACATTTTGTATTTTTCATCTTTTTTGTATATATTTCAATATATTTTCAATCTCTTTTTCCATTTTTAAATTAAATATACCTTCCGGTAACCCGCCTCACTCAATGTTATACGGATCTGCTATTTTTAGACCTTTGCCGGACGTCGGAGCAGACGCTTCTACTAACCCTGGCCTGCTGACTTTTTATTTTTTATTTTTTTACTCCGTGTCTCCCGCTTGCTAGCGTAGTAAAGACTACCTAGCAGCTTCCCTGTTTCATCTATTGCTGTTCACTGGACCCTATGATCACTTGGCTACATAGCTGATGTCTGCTGGACTGTTCATTAATCACGGTACTCCATATTGTTTATTTTTGTTTATCTGTTGGCCCCAGCCTCGAACTTAGGCCCTGTGTGTAGTTAACTGACCCTCTCTGCCCATTCATCGCCATTTTACCTGTTGTTATTGTCTTAGCTGATTAGCTGTTGTTGTCTTACCCGTTGTTGTCTTAGCTAACTCTCCCAATCAACACCTGTGATTGCTTTATGCCTCGCTTTATGTCTCTTTCTAATGTCAATATGCCTTGTATACTGTTGTTTAGGATAGTTCTCATTGTTTTAATTCACTGCAGAGCCCCTAGTCCCACTCAACATGCCTCAGATACCTCTTTTGTCCCACCTCCCACACATGCGGTGACCTCACCCATTGAGACCAGCATGTCCAGAGATACAACCTCTCTTATCATCACCCAGTGCCTGGTCTTGCCTCCGCTGTACCCGTGCCCTACCATACCCCTGTCTGTATATTATGCCTTGAATCTATCCTACCACGGCCAGAAATCTGCTCCTTTTATTCTCTGTCCCTAACGCACTAGACGACCAGTTTTGATTGCCTTTCACCGTACCCCGATCCTACTCCTCCTCTGTTCCTCGGGTGATGTGGAGGTTAACCCAGGCCCTGCGTGTCCCCAGGCGCTCTCATTTGTTGACTTCTGTAACCGTAAAAGCCTTGGTTTCATGCATGTTAACATCAGAAGCCTCCTCCCTAAGTTTGTTTTACTCACTGCTTTAGCACACTCCGCCAACCCTGATGTCCTTGCCGTGTCTGAATCCTGGCTTAGGAAGGCCACCAAAAATTTAGATTTCCATCCCCAACTACAACATTTTCTGTCAAGATAGAACTGCCAAAGGGGGAGGAGTTGCAGAAAAAAAATTGTCGACCTCCACAAGTCTGGTTCATCCTTGGGAGCAATTTCCAAACGCCTGAAGGTACCACGTTCATCTGTACAAACAATAGTACGCAAGTATAAACACCATGGGACGACGCAGCCATCATACCGCTCAGGAACGCGTTCTGTCTCCTAGAGATGAGCGTACTTTGGTGCAAAAAGTGCAAATCAATCCCAGAACAACAGCAAAGGACATTGTGAAGATGCTGGAGGAAACAACGAGTTCTATATCGACATAACCTGAAATGCCGCTCAGCAAGGAAGAAGCCACTGCTCCAAAACCGCCATAAAAAAGCCAGACTACAGTTTGCAACTGCACATGGGGACAAAGATTGTACTTTTTGGAGAAATGTCCTCTGATCTGATGAAACAAAAATAGAACTGTTTGGCCATAATGACCATAGTTATGGGGGAGGCTTGCAAGCCGAAGAACACCACCCAACCATGAAGCACATGGGTGGCAGCATCATGTTGTGGGGGTGCTTTTCTGCAGGAGTACCTGGTGCACTTCACAAAATGGATGGCATCATGAGGAAGAAAAATGATGTGGATATATTGAAGCAACATCTCAAGACATCAGTTAGGAAGTTAAAGCTTGGTCGCAAATGGGTCTTCCAAATGGACAATGACCCCAAGCATTCTTCCAAAGTTGTGGCAAATGGCTTAAGGACAACAAAGTCAAGGTATTGGAGTGGCCATCATAAAGCCCTGACCTCAATCCTATAGAAAATTTGTGGGCAGAACTGAAAAAGTGTGTGCGAGCAAGGAGGCCTACAAACCTGACTCAGGTACACCAGCTCTGTCAGGAGGAATGGGCCAAAATTCGCCCAACTTATTGTGGGAAGCTTGTTGAAGGCTACCCGAAACGTTTGACCCAAGTTAAACAATTTAAAGGCAATGCTACCAAATACTAATTGAGTGTATGTAAACTTCTGACCCGCTGGGAATGTGATGAAAGAAATGAAAGCTGAAATAAATCATTCTCTCTACTATTATTCTGACATTTCACATTCTTAAAATAAAGTGGTGATCACAACTGACCTAAAACAGAGAATTCTTCCTAAGATTAAATGTCAGGAATTGTGAAAAACGGAGTTTAAATGTATTTGGCATAGGTGTATGTAAACTTCCGACTTCAACTGTATCTTCAGAGTTCGTTCTGTTAGGTGACCTAAACTGGGATATGCTTAATACCCCGGCAATCCTACAATCTAAGCTAGATGCTCTCAATCTCAGACAAATTATCAAGGAACCCACCAGGTACAACCCTAAATCCGTAAACATGGGCACCCTCATAGATATTATCCTGACCAACTTGCCCTCCAAATACACCTCTGCTGTTTTCAATCARGATCTCAGYGATCACTGCCTCATTGCCTGCATCAGCTATGGGTCCACGGTCAAACGACCACCCCTAAAACACTTCCGCGAGCAGGCCTTTCTAATCGACCTGGCCCGGGTATCCTGGAAGGATATTGACCTCATCCCGTCAGTAGAGGATGCCTGGTAGTTCTTTAAAAGTAATTTCCTCACCATCTTAAATAAGCATGCCCCTTTCAAAAAATGTGGAACTAAGAACAGATATAGCCCTTGGTTCACTCCAGACTTGACTGCCCTCGACCAGCACAAAAATATCCTGTTGCGGACTGCACTAGCATCGAATAGTCCCCGCGATATGCAACTTTTCAGGGAAGTCAGGAACCAATACACTCAGTCAGTTAGGAAAGCACAGGCTAGCTATTTCAAGCAGAAATGGCCAAGACTCTCTGGTCTTGGCCATTGTGGAGAGGTTGGAGTGTTTGATTGAGTGTGTGGACAGGTGTCTTTTATACAGGTAACGAGTTCAAACAGGTGCAGTTAATACAGGTAATGASTGGAGAACAGGAGGGCTTCTTAAAGAAAAACGAACAGGTCTGTGAGAGCCGGAATTCTTACTGGTTGGTAGGTGATCAAATACTTATGTCATGCAATAAAATGCAAATGATTTACTTAAAAATCATACAATGTGATTTTCTGGATTTTTGTTTTAGATTCCGTCTCTCACAGTTGAAGTGTACCTATGATAAAAATTACAGACCTCTAGATGCTTTGTAAGTAGGAAAACCTGCAAAATCGGCAGTGTTTCAAATACTTGTTCTCCCCACTGTATATAAATACTATAAAAATAAAAATAAATGATACAAATTATTATTTTATTGTGTTTAGATTTTTGGGGGGGGCAAACGGAAGTGGGCAGAATATTAATTTAAAAAACTGAGTTTAACCTTGAACTCTCATGTGGGAGACCTCCCGGCCCACATGCCAGTAACTACAGTAGGAGGATGTGGAACGGATGAACGACAGACAGAGGAAATATGGAGGGAGGCTCACTCGGAGAGAGAGGTGGACGACAACTTCATCAACGTTTACTTACACTCATTGTAGCTCTCTGGAGTCGTGGCCTGTTTCTCCCAAAATCGTCCACCCCTTCCCATCCCACCCTCTCTTCCCCCCTGTACCATACCCATTAACCCCCACAGCCCCCCTGCTTCCCAGTGTGCCACCAGGCCCCAGTGTCTTTGGTGTGTAATTGACTTTACTCCCTGCACTGCTCTGGAAGAGCGGGTGGATGGCTGGCTCACGCCACACTGGAGGTGACCCATTTCCCTGGGGCATTCAGCAGCCCTCCTAATCAGTCATCCTCTGGGGCCGCCTCATTCACTGCAATTAGAACGCTGGAGCCATCTCTCTCTCCCCCTTTCTCTCTCTCGGTCTCTTTCTCTCTCTCTTTGAGAACTCTATCAATAGGCAGGCATGCAGGCAGGCAGGCATGATCAGGATTGGTGGAAGAGGGCTTCAGTGAAACCCTTCCTTTAGCTCTAGTTCTAAGCGCCTCCTCTGAGCTCTCCACCGCCTCTCTTTAATCCCTCCCCCTTTCCTCTCCACCTCCCAGACAGACAGACAGACAGATAGGAAAGCAGGTAGGAGAAGGGAAGGATTGACAGGGATGGATAGATTGAAGGAAACACGTATGGGAGGGAGGGAGGGAKGGAGAGAGAGGAAGAGATCGAGGGAGGGACTGAGTGAGCGTCTTCTAAACAAAGCTGCTTGTGAAATCCTCTAGAGTGAAACCTTTTTTTGCACATAATCACGTGTTTCCCTACATACAGAGCTACAGTATGATGCTTCCCAATTAAGGTCAATGTTGTTGTCTGGAGTGGAAACCAATATAGTACTGAGGGAGGAGCATCACACCACCTTCCAGCATCATGGAGCTCCATTGGCTGCTTTTTCATTTGATTGATTTCACATTTAGATATATTAATTTAGGTCAGAGATGGGCAACTGGCTGGTTGGGTGGTTGTGGCCCGCAAGGTGCGATTTCGAAATTTGGTTGTACATCATCAGTTTTTCTCTTATGTCAGTCGCTGATAGTCACTCAATTAGCCCATGTCAGCTAAAATGTTTTAGATGGGTAAGTTAGTTTAGCGGCCCGCTATCTAAACTTGTAGTCGGCTTAATCATGGAATTACCGACCCGGGGGGGCCCCCATTGATTTTGTTTGTCACTCTCACTCAGATATCATATTTAAAACTGGAAGAAATGTCTCTCCACCCTATGACAAAATGTGTAGAATTGCAGGAAATGAACATCAACAAAAATATGTCTCTCCGCTGTCAAGAGGGGGTTTGCTCAAATGTTTGGCTGGCAAGGTGGGCGGGTATGGATGTGGGTACGCAGACCCGCAAGCCACTGCGGCCCCTAATTATGAGTTCAGCCATTTTTTTGTGGCCTCCACCCCATCAAAGTTGCCCATCCCTGACTTAGGTGATGTTGTCAGACCAGCAGGCATGATCGAATGAATAGGCAGGGTAGAACGTCTGTTCGCAAGCCATTTTAGTGGGCTATCTTTAGAACGTTGCCGTGCACTATTTGGCACAGCTGGGATGACGTGGCAATGAACGCACTCTTTTTGTCACGCCAATCGAATGTCCTTGAAATGATTGGAATTGAAATCCAAGTGATTGATAAACATTACTCCGAGGGAATATTACAAAAAATATCTGTAAAACAAATGGATAGAATTATAGAATGGAAACACTGTTGCTTTGCCTCTGGTGGCTTGCTTTTCTATTCAGTAGAGGCGTCATGCATGTCGGTCAGAGGGTAACCATGCAATCAATGGAATAAAAATGATGCTCTTGCTGGGAAGGTTAAGAAGGGCACTGGAGTGTGGTTCTCCTCCTGATCGTGCACTGCATCCTTCCTTTTCTTCTCTCGCTCTCTCTCTCTCCTCCATCTCCCTTCCACGCCTTCTCTCACTCTCTTCCCGCTCTCCCTCTTGCTGCCTCCCCTTCACTACACGTTTCCCTCCCCCTCTCTCCTCTCCTCTGTTTCCACTGCTTGGGACTCCCTAAAAACACACCACTTCGACACAAGTGACTTTTCGTAGCCTTAACCTAATTCTCCTGACCTGCTGTATCGGAGCGGTGTGCTTTTAGGTGATCGCCACTGATCTCACTCTCTATCCTCTTGCTCTCATCCTACCCCGCCCATGTCCCCTCCCTTTCTCTGTCTCTTTCCCTCCCTCCTACCTTTCTCCAGCGTCACTGGTAAATAAATGGACCAATCAGCGTGGACTTCATGCTGCCAGCTTCTCCTTTCCTCACTTCTCTCCCTCCCCCTCCCCGCCCCTCTCCACCTTAGACAGCCTACATTCCTGTAGACCGAGTGAGATGCATTGTAGGAGACAGACTGCTGTCTAACAGGGTTAGTCGTGCAGCGTGTCTAACTGTCAGAGACACTGCTAATCCGTGTGTGTCTGCGTGTGTGCGCGAGGTCATACACACACTCTACCCTGAGAGGAGGAGGCAGACGATGCAATATAGATTTTTCATATTGTGCCAATAGTGTGATTTGCATAAAATAAGCTTAAGAGTACCCTTGAGGTTGGATAATTAGCATAAAGCTTCTCCTTCGCGTCTGTGTGTGTCTCCCTCTGAGTTTGACTATTATCCACAGCCATAAGGATAGATGTGTTTATATATGGAGGTTTCCACACCTTCTCGTTTCTTCCCCACCCAGTTACATTAATAACATCTTATTGACCGTCCCTCCCATTATCTGACCTGTGGCTAAGCGTGTGTGTTTGTTCTGTCCCTGTCAGGTGCTGATATGTGTACACGATGAGCGGACTGGGGGACAACTCCATGGAGCCTCTGAGCTCGGAAAACCGAAAACGCAAGCTCTCCACCTGCGACACGCCCAGTCTGGGGTGAGTAGGGGGCTGGCGTGAGGCCATGGGATGGGGGGATTTGGGGATTTTCTTCTTTATTTATGTTGTTTTTTTAAACATACAAGTGCAAATCTATTTTGTCAAGTCAGATACATTTTTGTTCGTACATTTTATGAATCAACTTCCAATTTTACATTAAAACAGGGTGAAGTCTTTTTAATGTAGCCGACTGTAAGTCAACCCTGGCTTCTGAATCTGGAGATCTCTAGTAGCTGTAATCACTTACATTAAAGGTATCTAGTCTACACTACGGTTTGAACCAGTTTACAACCGGTTTCACAATATTTGACCATTTTGATTATTGGCTGGGATATTGGCTGGGATATTGAGCTCAACATTGACCTGTTGGAAATCGGTTTCTTTTTAAATACTCTGAAAATGCATCCTCAAAGTCAAGACAGGTAGACTGTATGTATGTATGTATGTATGTATGTATGTATGTATGTATGTATGTATGTATGTATGTATGTATGTATGTATGTATGTATGAGAGAATTAATGCATACATTCATACCTGAACTAGAGAATGGTGGTTATGCGGAATGAGCCACATGCCCCAGAATGCTATATTGTAAATAACACAAAGACTGCTCAGATTCGCTAACCATGGACATGTAACAACAAGTTATTTGGAAATAGGCCAACTTCCTTGAAACRTTTTGCAATGGAAAACAAAAACAAGTATTTCTTATTGGACAGTTTCAGTTAGCCCCTCCCTGTTTCAGTCCATTTTCTTGTGTTTGTTTTATCAGGGTTGTATTCAATGGTAAATAATATTGGTGAATACCGGTAGTAAAACACAGTGTCACCCCCTGTAGGTGTGAGCGAAGGCGGCGGGAGCAGGAGAGTAAATACATTGAGGAGCTGGCCGAACTGATCTCTGCCAATCTCAGTGACATCGACAGCTTCAACGTCAAGCCAGACAAGTGTGCTATCCTCAAGGAGACTGTGCGCCAGATCAGACAGATCAAGGAGCAGGGTGAGTAGACACACACACACACACACACACACTGCAGTGGTGGCTAACCCATTAGTAATGTCTATCACTTTCAAATCAAATCACATTTTATTTGTCACATGCGTGTACACCTTACAGTAAAATGCTTACTTACAAGCCCTTAACCAACAATGCAACAACAAAAAAAAAGTAAAAAAATACAAATAATTAAAGAGCAGCAGTGAAATAACAGTAGCGAGGCTWTATACAGGGGGTACCGGTACAGAGTCAATGTGCGGGGGCACAGGTTAGTCGAGGTAATTGAGGTAATATTTTTGTAATTTTGTTTTAAAAAATTGGATCCCCATTAGCTAATGCCATAACGCTAGCTAATCTTCCTGGGGTCCATCACCAATTATCAAGAAATTACAAACAACCACTATCRAGACTTCACAAACATTCAACAAGTAGACAATACAGATAATTAAAATACCTGACAGGAAACACATTTATCATTCAGTTGATACTTTCTATTTCCTGTCCAGTCATATGGTCTATCACATTAGAYGTTCTTTTATTTGTTTCTTGAAGGTGGATTTACTTTTTGCCTGAGAAATATGGATTGGTAAAAAGTTCCATTCAGCTATAGCTCGATATAAAACTGTAGATTTAAGGCAATTTGTCCTTGGCTTGAGTTGTTTTAGCTGCCCTGAATTTGCCTGTCTGGTTTGGTGGTTATGCGTGTTGCTAGTATGTACTAATTGGACTGAAAAATACTGTGGTTTTTCGAAAAATATAACATTCCTAAAGAAAATCAGAAKACTAGATAGTAATTTGTTTTTAACGTGAAACCATGAGAGATTCTGATGCATTTTAATAATATTCATTTGTTTAGAGCAATGAAGAGATAATCTGGCAGCCCTGTTTTGAGCCATTTGGAGCTTTTTTATATCTTTCTTTGCTGCAGATGACCGTATAACTGGACAGTACTCTAAGTGTGATAGGACCAGGGATTGAATCACCTGATTCAGAGTGCTAGATGTTACATACTCTGAACATTTTCTTGTAACAGCAATTCCTTTACCCATCTTAATAACAATATTATCTATGTGTTTTGACCATGATAAAGCTGCGTCCAACATGACGCCTAGTATTATTTTATTTTTTTCACTTGCTCTATATGTATTCAATTCATCGACAAATTCAATTGGGAGTCATCAGCAAGCATATATCTTGAACCAAATACAATACATTTAGTTTTAGAAATGTTCAACACCAATTTGTTCATATCAACCCACTCAGACACCATTCTTAGTTCACTGATCAGTACATCTGTTAGCTCATTACATTCTGATGCTGCACTATACATTGTAGTCATCAGCATACATGACCACTCTTGCTTTGTTCATTACTGAAGGTAAAACATTAGTAAAGATAGAGTAGAGCAGTGGGCCTAGGCAGCTTCCTTGAGGAACACCACAATGTATATCTTTACTATTTGAAAAGCTACCATTAAGGAACACGTTTTGCCTTCTCCTGGATAGATAGCTTTCCATCCAGGATAGAGCTGCATCCTTAAAACCATAACATTTGAATTTTCCTAGTAACAGTTCCTGATMAATTACATCAAAAGCAGCACTGAAATCCAGCAACACTGCACCAACTAACTTCCTATCATCCATACTCTTTAACCAATCATCTGTCATTTGTGCTAAGGCCGTACTCGTAGAATGCCCTTCTTTATATGCATACTGGAAACGCGTTATCAGACCATTACATGAGAAATAATCCTTGATTTGTACAGATACWTTTTTTTCCAATAATTTACTTAACACTGGCAGCAAGCTTATATGACGACTATTAGGACCAGTGAATGCAGATTTTTTTATCCTTAGGTAGTGGAATAACCTTTGACTCTTTCCAGACTTCTGGGCACACCCCCATACATCAAGCACTTATTAAAAATATGAGAGATTGGTGTAGATGTTTGGTTAGCTGTAACTCTTAGGTATTTTGGCGTCTAGATGATCTGTACCAGGTGACTTGTCATCCGACAGAGACAACAGCATCCTTTCTACCTCTTCTTCTTCTACTTGATGACATTTGAACCTGCATTGCCTCTCCTTCATGATACAATCTTTTATAAGGATATATGACATGGAGACATCACTTGGAATCAAAGCATTCCTCAACTTGTCCACTTTGCCTGTAAAATATTCATTAAAGTAGTTTGCGATGTCGTGTGGTTTTGTAATAAATATACCCTCCGATTCAACAAAAGAGGCAGACATGTTTGAATTCCTACCCATAATAGTGTTCAACGTTCTCCACAGTTTTTTCCCATCACCCTTTACTTCGTCAATTTTGTGCTGATAGAATCCCTTCTTCTTTCCTTTGTTTAGCTTGGTCACAAGATTTCTTAATTTACAATAACTTTGCTTATCAAAAAAAGTACCGGATTTATCTGCTACTTTTTTGGCATCATAAAGTTGAAATATTACATTTCTCAGCTCATCATCAATCCATGGGGCACCATTTGACCTCACAGTGCATTTTCTTAAAGGGGCGTGCTTATCAACTATACTCAGAAATAATTTCATAAACAAATTTAGTGGCATTTCAGGATCATCCATACTACACACTTCTAACCATTGCACATTCTTAATCTTATCCACAAATGATTCCTGATTGAACCCTCTGTACGTGTAGGTATAGTTAAAGTCACTATGCATAGATAATAAACAGAGAGTAGCAGCAGCGTAAAAGGGTGGGGGGGGGACAATGCAAATAGTCTGGGTAGCCATTTGATTAGGTGTTCTGGAGTCTTATGGCTTGGGGGTAGAAGCTGTTAACCTTTCTGGTGCAGGCGTTCCGCTAGCGACCCACCTCGACAACAYCYGGTGAAATTGCAGAGCGCCAAATTCAAAATACAGAAATAGTCATAATAAACATTCATAAAAATACAAGTGTTATACATCGGCTTAAAGATTAACTTCTTGTTAATCCATCCGCTTTGTCAGATTTCATAAAGGCTTTACGGCGAAAGCATACCATACAATTATCTGAGGACAGCACCCCGCTTACAAAAGCATACAAACATTTTCCAACCAAGTAGAGGAGTCACGAAAGTCAGAAATAGCGATAAAATTAATCACTTACCATTGAAGATCTTCATCTGGTTGCAGTCACAAGAGTCCCAGCTACACAATAAATGTTTGTTTGATAAAGTCCCTCTTTATATCCCAAAAACTCTGTTTTGTTGGCGCGTTTTGTTCAGTAATCCACTGGCTCAAAGGCATTTACATTTACATTACATTTAAGTCATTTAGCTGACGCTCTTATCCAGAGCGACTTACAAATTGGAAAGTTCATACATATTCATCCTGGTCCCCCCGTGGGGAATGAACCCACAACCCTGGCGTTGCAAGCGCCATGCTCTACCAACTGAGCCACACGGGACCAAGGCGGGACCGGGACCAAGGGACCAAGGCGGTCAAAACATGCATACGAATACTTCCTAATAGTACCGGTAAAGTTCGTAGAAACATGTCAAACGATGTTTATAATTTATCCTCAGGTTGTCAATTGCCTAAATTATCGATAATATTTCAACCGGACAATAGCGTATTCAATAGAAAGGAAAAACAACGAAGGGCGYRCACWCGGTCACGTGCACAAACCAGCACTGCATGATTCTACAGTCCACTGACAGAAAGGTCTCATTCTTCTTCATTTTTCAGAAAACAAGCCTGAAACAATGTCTAAAGACTGTTGACATCTAGTGAAAGCCATAGGAACTGCAATCTGGGTCCTAACCTATTAGATACTCTATAGGCATTCAATTGAAAATACCCACATCAAAACAAAATCCTCACATTTTTGCCTGCCATATCAGTTCTGTTATACTCACAGACATTATTTGAACAGTTTTGGAAATTTAGAGTGTTTTCTATCAAAATCTACTGATTGTATACATATCCTAGCTTCTGGGCCTGAGTAACAGGCAGTTTACTTTGGGCACGCTTCTCATCCAGACGTCGAAATACTGCCCCCAAGCCATAAGAAGTTTTAAGAAGCCTTTTGGACCTAGACTTGGCGCTCCAGCACCGCTTGCTGTGCGGTAGCAGAGAGAACAGTCTATGACTAGGGAGGGCCTTCCTCTGACACCGCCTGGTATAGAGGTCCTGGATGGCAGGAAGCTTGGCCCCGGTGACTACCCTTTGTAGTCACTTGCGGTCGGAGGCCGAGCAGTTGCCATACCAGGCAGTGATGCAACCAGTCAGGATGCTCTCGATGGTGCAGCTGTAGAACTTTTTGAGGATCTGAGGACCCGTGCCAAATCTTTTCAGTCTCCTGAGGGGGAATAGGCTTTGTCACCCCCTCTTCACGACTGTCTTGCTGTGTTTGGACTTTCACTGACTACACAGTACCACTGCTAGACATGGCTATCTCAGAACCAGTACTGTGGCTATGTCAGAAATGGCACCATATTCCCTATGTAGTGTACTGCTTTTGGTCAGCGCATGTGGACTGGACTAATACTAAAACCATCACCACTACTTCTATCATGTCACCTGAAATCTGTGGCTCCCAATGTTGTGAGTGCATGTAAAGCCTTTGGAGTGTTGTTGGCCTTGATGGTAGCCTTGCAGATGTGAACATTGCACTGGAGTAGCACTGGAGTAGCACTGGAGTAGCACTGGAGTAGCACTGGAAAGCCAGCTGGGCTATGAGGGAGGCAGTAAGAGCTGATAGTGTAGAGCAAGTCTGTAAGAGGGCTGGAGCCCTGGCTGTGTCTCTCCCCCAGAGCAGCTGGGCCTGAGGAGTGGAAAGGAAAGGAAATGAAAGGAGAGGGGAGGGGAGGGGAGGGAAGAGACAGAGGGAGAAGCTCAATTGCATACTCCTCGCGTCCTCTCTCCTCTCCTCGCCTCCTTTTCAAAACCCATTGGATGAGAAAGCCAGAGGTCCCTTCCCTCTGACCTTCTCCTCCAATGGGTTTCGAGAAGGATGCGAGGAGAGAGGACGTGAGGAGTATTCAATTGAGTCTCCCTAGAGAGCTGTACAGATCTCACACACGTGTCTCTCTCCCAGGGCCCAGGTGCACTGAGCCACAGAGCATCCATCACTCATACATCTCCCACTTTATTTCACAGCCTTCGCTGTTGGTGTTTGTTTGGGGGAACTTTGGCACGGCATTATGTGCATGTCATTGGCTGTGTCTGTCTCTATGTGTATGACAGCAACTGTGGTTGTGTAACTGTTGTTACAGGTAATAAAAGTGAACTGCTCAGTCTCAGTTATAATTCTCTATTGTACTGCATAATAGGCCGTCCTTGTAAATAAGAATTTCTTAGCTGACTTTCCTAGTTAAATAAAGGTTAAATAAAAAAATAAAAAACATTTCATAAGTCGCATACCTCCACTGCACTACTTTGACAAGCATCAGTAGGGATTAAGAAGTGAGTATACGCAATGCCCACTGAAAAACAAGTGTTTATACCTGCGTATACCCTCCACTACACCACTGGCCCTTTGTGTTTTACAAAAAGTGCACTCTACATGAGTGCAGTGGTATTACGGTTGCTGTCCTTTCAGAATCACCAACCTGTCACACACTGAAGACCTATAGGTTCACCACTGTACTAACCTGTCTCACACTGAAGCACTGAAGACCTATAGGTTCACCACTGTACTAACCTGTCACACACTGAAGACCTATAGGTTCACCACTGTAACTAACCTGTCTCACACTGAAGGCCTATAGGTTCACCACTGTACTAACCTGTCACACACTGAAGGCCTATAGGTTCACTACTGTACTAACCTGTCACACACTGAAGACCGTATAGGTTCCA
>NC_036847.1:4985349-5129224 GCF_002910315.2 Salvelinus sp. IW2-2015
ACTCGTATCTTTATCATCACCACTGAAACAAGCCGCACTATTAATTAGGTCACTCCCAATATCATTTCATGGGTGTCATACAAACCTGATTACACAACTGAAGATTCCCCTAAAGTTCTCACCACTACCTGTACCTTAACCTGTCACACACTAAGAAGACCCTAATAGTTCACCTGCCTGCACTAACCTGTCACACACCTGAGCCTTATAGGTTTACACCACGTGTACTAACCTTCACACACCCTGAAGACCGTATATGTTCACACGATGTACGACCCTGTCACATACTGAATGAAGACCTATAGGTTTCACCAATTTGTAACTCAACCTACTGCTTTACACCAACCTGAAAGTTACATAGGATCTCTTACACTGTAATCTTCTGTACAGATGTCTAGACATAAGTGCTAAGTCACCTATGTGAACGGAACCGCTCGCAACATCTAGCCAAGGTCCTATAGTTGTCTTTCACCACTTGTATCTAACCTGTCACACACTGAAGCCTATAGGTTTCCCACTGTACTAACCTGTCACACACTGAAGGCCTATTGGTTCACCAACTGTACTAACCTTCACACACCTGAAGACCTATAGGTTCTACCACTGTACTTAACCTGTCACACACTGAAGGCCTATAGGTTCACCACTGTACTAACCTGTCACACACTAGAAGGCCTATACGTTCACACATGTACTAACCTGTTACACACTGAAGCCTATAGGTTCACCACTGTACTAACCTGTCACACACTGAAGACCTATAGGTTCACCACTGTACTAACCTGTCACAACACTGAAGCCTATAGGTTCACCACTGTACTAACCTGTCACAACTGAAGACCTATAGGTTAACCACTGTACTAACCTGTCACACTGAAGGACCTATAGGTTCTCCACTGTACTAACCTGTCACACACTGAAGGCATTAGGTTCACCACTGTACTAACCTGTCACACACTGAAGACCTATAGGTTCACTACTGTACTAACCTGTCACACTGAAGACCTATATTCTCCACTGTACTAACCTGTCACACACTGAAGACCTATAGGTCACTACTGTTACTAACCTGTCACACACTGAAGACTATAGGTTCACTACTGTACTAACCTGTCACACACTGAAGACCTATAGGTTCACCACTGTACTAACCTGTCACACTGAAGACCTATAGGTTCACTACTGTACTAACCTGTCACACACTGAAGACCTATAGGTTCACACTGTACTAACCTGTCACACACTGAAGACCTATAGGTTCACCACTGTACTAACCTGCACACTGAAGACCTATAGGTTCACCACTGTACTACCTGTCACACTGAAGACCTATAGGTTCTCCACTGTACTAACCTACACCTAGCTCTGAATACTTACGGAAATAAGGTATTTCAGATTTGTTCTTTGCAAAAATGAATAAAAACTTGTTTTTGCTTTGTCGTTATGGGGTATTGTGTATAGATTGATGATGATAAATGTGTTATTTAATCAATTTTTGATAAAGGCTGTAACGTAACAAAATGTGGAAAAAGGGAAAGGGTCTGAATACTTTCCGAATGCACTTTGTATTTGTCCTGGTGAAGCGCTTTTATGCGATGATTGAATGGAAGCTGATAATTATGTTTTTTACTCGGCTGGTCTCAAGTCAAGACCGAGTACAGATTCATCCAACACGAGACACTCATGTGTGAGACCGGTCTCGAGTACTACAACACTGACTTGTATTGTACTTTTGAGCGCGTTTCATTCCCCCATTGGATTGGCACTGGTTGGGGTACCAGCATGGAGTAGCAGGCTGAAGTTGGTACAAGCAGACGCTGATCTGAGGTCAGTTTAGTGTCCTAGATCTATCAGAGCCTAATGGAGTGGGTGGGAGATGGCATGAACTGAGACAGAGACTGAGGCTGTGGGAGGTGACAGTTGGTCTCTGCCACCTCGACAGAAAGGGGAAGAGGGTACAGCTGGCGGTGACTTGCTGGAGACTGGTTGCCATAGTTACCGGAAGTGAATAATGAAGTGGCATTGGGTTTCACTTTTTACCCCTCTGTCTGTTTCTTTCTTTCTCTCTATTTGTCCTCTTTCTCTGTCTTCCTTTCCCTCTTACACTCTTTCTCTCTCTGTCTCTTACTTTCTCTCAATCTCTTCATCTTCCTGTCTCCCTCTACCCTTGTCTTTCCTCTCTCTGACATTATCCTTCACTAGTTCACTCGCTCCGCCTCCCTCCTCCTTCCAGCTTGCCGTTTTGGCCTCTGTGTTTCAGTCCAATAAAGTGTAGTATCCTCAGGTTGCTCCTAGCATCTTAAGATATTGAGGGTAACCACTGGAGCGTATCCTCCTCTCTCTCCCTCCCTCCCTCTGCCCTACCCCTCTTCTCTGTCTACCCCCCCTCTCCCTTGCTCTACCTTTCTGTCTCTATCTCTCCACCACCTCCCCCTCACTCTGCCACCCCCCTCTTCTCTCTCTCTCTCTCTCTCTCTCTCTCTCTGTGTCTCTCTACCTTCAGAGCGGGGCTGGCGGCAGGCAGGCAGCAGTGGCTGTGTTTCTTTGTGTTGGCTCTCTCTCCCCCCTGGGACCTAATCAGATGGAATGATTCCTGTAGCCCAGCTCCAGACAGCCTCAGCATTAATACTGCTGCTGCCTGGTGCCTGCCTGGGTCTCTGCCTGCATGCCATTCAGCCAGTCCCTCTAGAGTCTCCTGCTGAATATAAAGCATGGAGGAAGGAAGGAAGGATTTTACCTAGTGCACACCATACACTACACTACACTGCTCTGGTCTACACCCAGCCATGGTCTGGTCTCAGCCCCATCGCTCCTTAGAGAAGCCTGCATATGGATGTTGCTCCCCTTACCTGGTGCTTTGTGTGGAGGGAAAAATGAGAAACGCTGACCCCTGGTGGTTATTGGAGCTCTAATAAGTGGATGTGAATGTTGAGTTACACAGATCTGTGTTTAGTGTTTACGCCTTTCACAGTTCAGCTCTTCACACTTGAAATGTTTTCTTATTCGCACCCACACTTACACAGAAGATGTGTGTTACTTTGTACTTGATTGTAGGCTGAGGTACACTACCGTTCAAAAGTTTGGGATCACTTAGAAATGTCCTTGTTTTTGAAAGAAAAGCACATTTTTTGTCCATTAAATTAACATCAAATTGATCAGAAATACAGTGTAGACATTGTTAATGTTGTAAATGACTATTGTAGCTGGATACTGCAGATTTTTTATGGAATATCTACATAGGCGTACAGAGGCCCATTATCAGCAACCGTCACTCCTGTGTTCCAATGGCACATTGTGTTAGCTAATCTAAGTTTATCGTTTTAAAAGGCTAATTTATCATTAGAAAACCCTTTTGCAATTATGTTAGCACAGCTGAAAACGGTCGTGCTGATTACAGAAGCAATACAACTGGCCTCCTTTAGACTAGTTGAGTATCTGGAGCATCAGCATTTGCGTGTTCGATTACAGGCTCAAAATGTCCAGAAACAAATAACTTTCTTCTGAAAGTCGTCAGTCTATTCTTGTTCTGAGAAATGAAGGCAATTCCATGCGAGAAATTGCTTGGAAACTGAAGATCTCGTACAACGCTGTGTACTACTCCCTTCACAGAACAGCGCAAACTGGCTCTAACCAGAATAGAAAGAGGAGTTGGAGTCCCCAGTGCACAACTGAGCAAGAGGACAAGTACATTAGTGTCTAGTTTGAGAAACAGATGCCTCACAAGTCCTCAACTGGCAGCTTCATTAAATAGTACCCGCAAAACACCAGTCTCAACGTCAACAGTAAAGAGGAGACTCCGGGATGCTCCGGGAGTTGCAAAGAAAAAGCCATATCTCAGACTGACCAATAAAAAGAAAAGATTAAGATGGGCAAAAGAACACAGACACTGGACAGAGGAAGATTGGAAAAAAGTGTAATGGACACACAAATCTAAGTTTGAGGTATTCGGATCACAAAGAAGAACATTCGTGAGACGCAGAAAAAATGAAAAGATGCTGGAGGATTGCTTGACGCCATCTGTCAAGCATGGTGGAGGCAATGTGGTGGTCTGGCGG
Source organism: Salvelinus sp. IW2-2015 (assembly GCF_002910315.2). Classification (NCBI taxonomy): domain Eukaryota; kingdom Metazoa; phylum Chordata; class Actinopteri; order Salmoniformes; family Salmonidae; genus Salvelinus; species Salvelinus sp. IW2-2015. The sequence goes on from NC_036847.1 coordinate 4,989,405, forward strand.
TGCTTTGGTGGTGGTAAAGTGGGAGATTTGTACAGGGTAAAAGGGATCTTGAMGAAGGATGGCTTTCACCTCATTTTGCAACGCCATGCCATACCCTGTGGACGGCGCTTAATTGGAGCCAATTTCCTCCTACAACAGGACGACCCAGAGCACAGCACCCAACTATGCAAGAACTATTTAGGGAAGAAGCAGTCAGCTGGTATTCTGTCTATAATGGAGTGGCCAGCACAGTCACCGGATCTCAACCCTATTGAGCTGTTGTGGGAGCAGCTTGACCGTATGGTACGTAAGAAGTGCCCATCAAGTCAATCCAACTTGTGGGAGGTGCTTCAGGAAGCATAGGGTGACTCTTTAGTTTACCTCAACAAATTGACAACTAGAATGCCAAAGGTCTATAAGGCTGTAATTGCTGCAAATGGTGGTGTATTCTTTGAGGGAAGCAAAGTTTGAAGGACACAATTATTACTTCAATTAAAAATCATTATTTATAACCTTGTCAACGTCTTGACTATATTTCCTATTCATTTTGCAACTCATTTCATTTTCATGGACAATGTCTAAGTGACCCCAAACGTTTAAACGGTCGTGTATATCTGACTGAACGCTCTCCTCCCTCCGTCCAGGCAAAGCGTCCTCCAACGATGACGATGTTCAGAAGTCAGACGTGTCCTCCACGGGACAGGGGGTCATCGACAAGGACCACCTGGGGCCGCTCCTGCTGCAGGTGAGGTCAAAGGTCACGACTCTCCTCTTTGATTGGCTGGCTGTACCGTCTGGCCTCTTATTGGCCTGTTGTACTGACTCTTCATGTGTTCACCCTCTGTCCTCAGGCCCTGGATGGCTTCCTGTTTGTGGTGAACCGGGAGGGCAGCATCGTGTTTGTGTCTGACAACGTGACCCAGTACCTGCAGTATAAACAGGAGGAGCTCATCAACACCTCCGCCTACAACATCCTCCATGAGGACGACAGGGAGGAGTTCCACAAGAACCTGCCCAAGACCAACGGTACGACACGCACGCACGCACACACATACATGCGAACATACGCACACACACACAGGCGCACTCTCTTTGCATGTCTCTCAACATTCTGCAGTAGGAAGACAGGGGGAAGATGATTAAAAACCTAGCTAGGAGATGTGGTTAAGACACACACACATTATCATAGACATATACAAACACCTACTCTTCCCTCCTATCCTTCTTTTCTCGCTCGGTCCCAATAATGAGCGGTTTCTCATAAACCTCCTTGAGTGCACAAGGTCCTCTCTGACACACCGGTCTCTTATACACATCTAGATGTGTATAAGAGACAGGTGTACATATTCGTGTACTTGTACATTTCCGGTGTGCTGTAGGTTTCTGTAAATGTGTGTGTGTGTGTATTTCTAAAGCCAATTAATTATGGATATGTGTGCTCTGCTGAACCTGCTCCCCGATTTTACTCCCCAGCAGTGGCAGCGGCTCCAAAGTGTCATTGACACTCTCTCTCTCCGTCTCCCACCTCTTTCTCTGTTCTCCTACTTTGTTGAATAATGTGGTTGCTAGGAACTATATTTTATTTATTTCGCTGGTCTTTCTCTCACTTTCTTTTTTAAATTCTCTCTCCTTCCCGTGCCTCTCCCCCATCATTACCTCCGACTCCATGAATGAAATACGCTCTCTCTGCACATTCCTGTGGGATGACCACTGATCACGCCAACTGGGGCTTGCACCATATGCACGCCACACAGAGACACACACACACACACACTCACACACACACTTTCTCTCACTCACACAATCCCCTGTGTGTGTCTAGGGGGCGGGAGGTTTTCTCCTGTGTTTTCTCCCTGAGTCTACCGTTCTGCCCAGCCTCAGCGCTTGTTAATTGTGTCTGAGGGGAAATGTCGGGCCTCACGGCAATGCTGGGTTGTCTCTGTCAGGCTGAAGATTGGGTCCTAACCGTCTAAGACCTTTTTAAATCACCATTCAGTATCAGTTAGAAACCCCCATGCCCTAGGGCATCCCACCCTGTCAGTGGAGGCTGGTGGGGGGAGCTATAGGAGGACGGGCTCATTCTAGTGGCTGGAATAGAACAAATGAGTCAAATGTGGTTTTCATATGTTCCTGTTTGATACTGTTCCATTAATTCCATTCCAGCCATTGCATTGAGCCTTGTCCTCCTATTGCTACTCCCACCAGCCTCCCCTGCTCCCTGTACAGACAAACCTTCCCTCTCTCCCTCCACCTGTCCTGTCAGAAACAGACAGACTGGGGGGCCTTGGTCCCTGATAAGGCTTCAGACAAACGTTGGGGGAGAGTGGGGTTCCAAACCTTCCTCCCTCGCGTCCTAATCACCGATCTCACATGACTGGAAAGGAGAATGGAACCTGTGCTATTGTAACACCTATTTAATTGTGTTTGTGTCCTTGGATCATTTCCTAGAAAAGAGAATGTAGGATGCAAGCTACTGTAGGATCTCTCTCTCTCTCTCTCTGAAGTTTAGTTCAACACCCCTCCCCACCTCATCCCCTTCCCTGTGAAGGTGACCCTCTGGCTGTTCTCTGATGAGGAGTCAGGGCCCAAATGAGGATAGATGGCTGGGTGTCCCTGTCTACCTGGCCACTCTGCTCTGCTCCTCCCCTGACCTCGGCAGCAGCCCAGGGCTGGAGGGATATTGGAAATCGACACGTCGGCTACATTAATCCCATGGTCCATTTAGCCAGGAATCAGAACGAGAGGGGATCCTTTTGCTTTTAGATATGAGGGAAAGTAGTAATGCTGGTTCATCTGTCGTGTGTGTCCGGATATTTGACATGTCATGATTCAAATCCAGAAACTCCCAGAAGTGTTCAATTGGGTTGAGATCTGGTGACTGAGACGGCCGTGGCCTACGGTTTACATCGTTTTCATGCTCATCAAACCATTCGGTGACCACTCATGCCCTGTGATGGCGACAATGTCATCCTATAGGGGCATAGCCATGGTTGCCAAAAGAATGGCCTGCCCAGCGTTTTTATACATGACCCTAAGCATGATGGGATGTTAATTGCTTAATTAGCTCCGGAACCACACCTGTGTGGAAGCACTTAACTTCAATATACTTTGTATCCTCATTTACTCAAGCATTTACATTATTTTGGCAGTTACATGTTTATTTTAATACGGCATATGCTTTTGAATTGACTCCTCCTCAGTGAATGGGGTGTCCTGGGGGGGGGAGGCGCCCCGGCAGAAGAGCCACACCTTCAACTGCCGCATGCTGGTCAAGTTTGGCAACACCCACGGGCCTGTAGAGGAGGGGCATGGAGGACCGCACTACGAGACCATGCAATGCTTCGCCCTGACCCAGCCCAAGGCCATGATCGAAGACGGGGAAGGTACAGACACACGGGCGCACACACACAATCTCACACGCGCACACACACACACACATGACACACACACACTCTGACACACACATCCACACGCACACACGACAAACGTATGGCACACACACACACACACTCACTCACTCACAGACACACACAGAATGTCTGTGTAGGTTAAGTCATTATTTCCCATCCTCCTCAGACCTGCAGTCGTGTATGATCTGTGTGGCCCGTCGTGTGACTGCTGTGGAGAGAACCGAGAGCTTCAACACCCGACACGAGCTTACAGGTGAGACCGACAGCAACATAATTGACAGCAGCGTAGTTGACGTTTATTACTTATCCCGCAAACCTGGCTGTATAATTTGATTTCATAAGGCCTTGTGTGTACGAAAAAGAGTACAATATCCTTTTAGATTTTACAAAAAATGTGTACAATATCCTTTAATAGGTGTGTATTATCCACGTTCAACAATGTCCATCTCGTCTCCTCTTCTCCCGTTCAGGTAAGCTGATCCAGATAGACCAGAACTCTCTGCGTGCGTCGATGCGTCCTGGCTGGGAGGACCTGCTGAGGCGTTGTATTCAGATGTTCCTACAGCACAGCGACGGACAGCCCTGGTCCCACAAACGCCACTACCACGAGGGTACGCCACGCACACACCTGTGCCAATACACACATCTGTTACATGCGGAGTCACACACACCCTCCTGTCCCAAAGCACACACACACCTGTCCCAAAACACACACACCTGTCTTAAAACACACATGAATGGCATCACTGCAAGCCATTTTTGTCAGGATACCACCGACCCTATACCTCATCTTTGATATATATTTCACTTCCATATTTTCATCTGAACCCATTGTATTTGCCCCCTCGTCCTTGCCCCCTCGTCCTTGCCTCCCCCCAGCCTTCCTGCAGGGTCACGCCGAGACCCCCCTGTACCGCTTCTCCCTGTCAGACGGCACCCCTGTCACGGCCCAGACCAAGAGCAAGCTGTACCGCCACCCCATGAGCAATGAACCCCAGGGCTTCATCTCCACTCACCTGCTACAGAGGTACACACACACACACCTGCTACAGAGGTACACACACACCTGCTACAGAGGTACACACACACCTGCTACAGAGGTACACACACACACACACCTGCTACAGAGNGCTACAGAGGTACACACACACACACACCTGCTACAGAGGTACACACACACACACCTGCTACAGAGGTACACACACACACACACACACACCTGCTGCTGCTATGAGGTAGAAAACAGCCTTTGCAAGAGACAGAATACACACACACACACAGCTGAGGTAGCTGATATCCACAATATCCTCTCTGGGCTTAGCAGATAGATCTGACTGCTTATACGGATGCTTCAGACAGCGGAGAAGGCCTTAAAGGCCTCCTAGTGGGTTTGTTCATTTTTCAGTCAAATGAAAAGGTTGAATTATTGTGCTTGACAGCCACTTAAGTCTCTTAGAAGTAAAGTTTACAGGGCTGAGTAATGAATTAGAGAACGCCTCATTCTCATTGTGAATATTTTTTCCGTTTTTATGCCCTTCAGTTCCATCTTCGGACTCTTCAAGAGACTCTTTTGCTCGACTTGATCTGTGTTTACAAGAATAAAGCGCCGTGGATGTCATGTTAACCGCACTTCCCTCACATGTTCCTTCTCTCCTCCTCGTCCTCTCTTCCAGGGAGCAGAATGGCTATCGCTCTGCCCAGACTGGGGGCATGATGCCTGGGCCTATGAGGCAGCAGGGCATGGGGGGCCCCAACCCCAACGCCCAGATGAACATGCCCCCTGGCGCAGGGATGGGGATGGGGGGTATGAACCGGGGCTATGGGCCCATGAATGAACAGAGCCACATGGGACAGATGGGAGGGGTCTCAATGTATGGAGGAAATGGAGGTGGGGGTGGGGGTGGCGGTGGAGGCATGGGCAACAGAATGATGCAGATGAATCAGATGAATCAAATAAACCATATGGGCCAGATGAACCAAATGAATCAGATGGGTCATCAGATGAACCACCCAGGTCCAGGGAACCACCCAGGCATGCAGCATCCCCAGCACCCACAGCAGCACCCCTTCCAGAGCAGTGGGGGGTACGGACTTGGGGGTATGAGCAGCCCCTTGGGGAGCCCCCGGATGAGTGGCCCCCAGCAGGGGTTTCTGATGTCCCCCCGAAATCGAGGCAGCCCCAAGATGGGCGCCAGTCAGTTCTCTCCTGGAGGTGCGTCAATCAGGGGGTTCACTATACATTTGCACAGTTTTGCTGTGCTTCATAAAACACAAGATAATCCATTTTAGGTTTTGTACAGTTTCTAACAGTGTATTTTGTTTCTTTCCCAGGCATGCACTCCCCCATAGGCCCTCATGGAGGAGGAGGTGCGGGAGGAGGTGGCTCCTCCTTTTCCAGCAGCTCCCTCAACGCCCTCCAGGCCATCAGCGAGGGGGTCGGGAGCTCCCTCCCTTCGACCCTCGCCTCCCCCTCCCCGGCCCACAAACCAGACAGCTCCCCCAGCGTCCACTCCTCCTCTCAGTCCTCCCAGCCAAGCCAGCCGGCCAAACCAGGCCCGGACGGCTCCAAAAGCCCACCTGGTCCCGGCGAGCACCACCACCCCCTCCACCACCACCACCACCACCACCCACACACCCAGGCAGAGGGCTGCGGAGACAGGTTGGACAGCCAGGCCACGGCAGGCAGCAAGGAGCCTGGAGAGGGGGCCAGCGAGGCTGGGGTGGCCAGCTCAGAACCCACCCGGAGAGTCCCAGACAGTAAGGGCCATAAGAAGCTGCTGCAGCTACTGACCTCCCCCACTGAGGAGCTGGGGTTAGGGGGAACTGGTCCGGCCTTGCCCTCTATACCTCCCCCACCAGTCAGCAGCAACATCCCAGCAGGGTCCGACACTAAGGACCCCACAGGAGGCATGACCAGTCCTTCCTCTACCGGAGTCTCCTCCTCTTCCTCGGCCTCCACCATTCAGGGCCCGGYGTCAGGCCCAGGTGGCGCTGCTCTGGCCAATGCTCTGGCCTCGGCCCACTACACGGCATCGCTGCAGGAGAAGCACAAGATCCTCCACAAGCTGCTGCAGAACAGCAACACGCCCGACGAGGTGGCCAAGATCACAGCCGAGGCAACTGGGAAGGTGACACTGGGGGACCAGGAGGTTCCAGGGGAGACGGGGGCTGCGGGAGGAGGAGCAGGAGGAGTGACTGAGCCCAAGCAGGAGCAGCACAGCCCCAAGAAGGAGAAGACCCACGCGCTCCTCCACTACCTCCTCAACAAGGACGACACTAAAGAGCCCGTGGACGTGAAGCCCAAGCCTGAGGAGCTGGAAGGAAAGGGCCCCCCAGGAGCCACTGCCGGTCCCCCATCCAGAGGCCCTGGACCCACCCCTGAACATCCAGAAAGCAAGATCAAGTCAGAGCCACCTGATGAGGTAACCACACAGTGTGGGGGTCAGATCGTTACCTTGCTGGTAGATTATTAAAATCACATGAGTATTCGTACTGATAAGTAAGATATTGATTGGGCACCATTGGCCTTCAGTGTGAACATTTCCATTGCTCAGAAGTGCTGAACCTCCGTAGGTTGTGTACGCCTGAGTGTGATACTGTGTTGTTGCTGATACACGTGTATCTATCTTTTCACCAGTTGGAGAACCTGGAGTCCATCCTGGGAGGTCTGAGGGGTTCTGGCTCTGAGTTCTACCCCGAGCAGGGAGGAGGAGGAGGAGGAGGGGCTAATGAAGGAGGGAACAAGGCCCAGGGTTGCCTCGATGACAACCTGCAAGGTAGGACCGGTCACATTAAGCAACACACACACAAACATAAAAAATAAAAAAATGTTTTAGCCCTTGCCTCAAAGTAACTTCTACACAGAGAGTCTGGATACCAGGCTATGGCTATGTACCTGTTCTATCTGTTGTGTCCCTCTGTGTGTGTTCAGGGAGTCCGGGGATGGCCCCTGGCCAACGAGGCCCCTTTCAGAGGGCCATGTCAGTGGACGCCAAGCCCCCCGGTGGTCCTGGAGGGGCGGGGAGGCGCCCCATGCTCATCAAACAGGAGAATATGTTGAGCAGCCCAGACGGATACCCAGGGAACATGGGTGTGTGTCCGCGAGGCGTTGGAACAAGTAACTCATTTAGTTATTTGACTCTCTCTTTCTGCCCCCCCCCCCCCCCACCCCACTACCTAGGTCTGTGTGTCAGTCAGTGCCGTTGAAGCTTTGTGAGAAAAATCTCATCCAGGTGTCTGTGGTTTGTGTCTCCCCAGGGCCGATGAACAGGGGCATGGGGGTTCCCCAGCGCTCTCCCATGGGGGGGTCAGGGGATTGGGGGATGCCCCGCTCCAGCGCCAGCCCCGTGGGCTCAGCCGGTCACCCTTCTATGATCCGCCCTGGCATGGACTACAACTCCAAAGGCATGATGGGAGGGCCCATGGTGGCCAGGTCCAACAGTGTTCCTGGCACCAGATCCATGCTGCAGCAACAGCTGATGGACTTGGGTACGTGTGTATGCGTTAGTCCATCAAATAAACATGCTCGGGTGTAATCTCTGTGTGTCTGTCTGTGTGTGCATGTGTCTATGTGTGTCTGTAATCCGTAGTAATTGATTCTGAGCGATGGAATATCTGGTTAATATGTGTTGTGTGTGCAGGATGTTCTGGTGAGATGGGGATGAGTCCGTTCAGTCAGCAGGGCCAGCCCAACCAGTCTCCCTCCTGGCCTGACAATGTGATAGGCATGGAGGGCAACCACAACAGGTAAACTGGTCTTCCATAGTAAGATTTCTTCTAATATATGATTTATACCAGGACAATTGGCAGCCAATGTTATCATGTCATACTTTTAACGGTTCTCTGGGTGTGTTTCAGGCGTCAGTTTGGGAACGCCCTGGACGAGCTCCTTGCTCCGCCCACCACCAGCGAGGGCCAGAGTGACGAGCGGGCGCTGCTGGACCAGCTGGACTCTCTGCTCAACAACACGGACGGCATAGCCCTGGAGGAGATCGACCGGGCCCTGGGCATCCCMGACTTGGTCAGCCAGGGCCAGGGTCCAGAGCAGCACGGTGAGCCCTTCCCCGGCCAGGACCCCTCCATGGTGCTGGAGCAGAAGCCTCTGTACGGCCAGGGCTACCCCGGCCCCCCCTCCATGGCCATGCAGTCAGCCTACGGGGGGAGCCCCATGCAGGGCCAGCTCCAGCAGGGGAGCTTTGGCCCCATGCTCTCCCAGATGGGCCAGGGGGGCAGCTTCGCGGGGATGGGGGGTATGGGTCACCCTCGCGCCAACATGATGAGACCCAGGATGATGAGCGCCACCAAACCTATGAGGCTTCAGCTGCAACAGAGATTACAGGGCCAACAGGTTAGAGACACACACACACACACACACACACACACACACACACACACAGATAAACGCACACAGGACTTTATGTTGACAGGTTCTTATTTCCTTCCTCCCTCAGTTTATGAGTCAGACTCGGCAGGGGATGGCCATGAAGATGGAGAACCCTGGAGCGGGTAACCCCGGAATGAGGCCGGGCATGCAGCCTGGCATGGGGGCACAGGTAGGCACTCCCCTCTCCTCACATATACACACACGTACACACAACCTAGCATTTGTGAGCCACTTGTGCCTAACCTTTCCTTGTTGTACATTACACACAGCCAGAACTCACTACACTCCTTCTCTGTCCCCAGCCTGGCTTCCTGAATGCCCAGATGATGGCCCAGCGTAGCAGGGAGATGGTGACCATGCAGATGAGGAGACAGAGGATGATGATGCTCATGCAGCAGCAACAGCAGCAGGCGGCAGCGGCCGCCGCCGGGGGGTTCAGCCCCCCTCCCAACGTCACCGCCCCCGCCGGCATGGACACCCCCATGGGAGGCCCCAACATGGGCCAGCCGGGCCCCCAGCAGTTTGGCTACGGGGGAAACTACGGTGAGTTTGGGTTGGTTTGACCTGAAGGGCCACAGAGTGTTGCTGCTCCCTAGTGGTGAGTTGTTGTACTTGCAGTGAGACATGGAAGTGTGTGTGGGTGGTGTGTGTTCCCATGCTATAGCTCATGTAACATGTTCCTTCAGGTATGACCCAGCAGGGTGACCCGTCGTTCGGCCCTGCGGGCGGCAGCCCCCCCAACACTATGATGTCAGGCCGCCTGGGTCCTCAGAATCCCATGATGCAGCAGCATCCCCAGGGCGGACCCATGTACCAGAGTGCTGAGATGAAGGGCTGGCCGCAGGGAGGCATGGCCCGCAACAGGTGTGTGACAGAGAGAGAGCGAGAGAGAGAAGAGAGAAAGAGAGCGAGAGAGAGAGAGAGAGAGAGAGAGAGAGAGAGAGAGAGAGAGAGAGAGAGAGACAGAGACAGAGACAGAGACAGAGACAGAGACAGAGACAGAGAGCCTAGAACAACCAGTGAACTAACTAACCCACCTCCTTCCCTCCCTATCTCTCCAGTACGTACACCCAGCAGCAGTTTGCCCAACAGGGTAACCCAGGACAACAGCAGTTTGCCCAACAGGGTAACCCGGGGCAACAGCAGTTTGCCCAACAGGGTAACCCGGGGCAGCAGCAGTTTGCCCAACAGGGTAACCCGGGGCAATACGGGGGCATTATGATAAACGGGGGCATGCCTGCCAACGGAGGAGGGGGCCAGATGGGGGGCCAGATGGGGATAAACCCCATGGTGATGGGACGTATGCCGATGGGGCCTGATCAGGTACACAGCTGTTTATAGATTGTGTGTGGGTGTGTGCATGAACATACAGTAAGCATGTGGGAGTGTTGTCAATATTTATGTACACACGCAGAGACGCACACACACACACACACACTCGATGTCTACACAACTAACCCCATTACCTCTGTTCCTTACAGAAATATTGCTGAACCTGAGACCGAGGCGTGTGGTGGAACAGAAACGGACTCAATGTGATCCCTTTCAGAGAGAGGAGTGCAGTGCTCAGTGTGTGCCGGACCAAACGTGCGTGTACGTGTGAGTGGTATTCTACTCCCACCAGTTGGGGGTGCTGTTCCTCTGAACTCAAGGACAGTCTCACAAAACAAGACCGAGGACACACTCTATTCTACATGCACTTACATGAGACACGCCATGACCCACCAACACACACACACACACACACACTCAAAAACAGTCATGTATGTGAAGCAGAGACGCACTGTGACACACACACACACACACAGATACACAACTGTTTCATTCCTCCATCAGTCTTTAGTGATGTAGTTTCATTAGTCCTCTCTCTGGGTTCTATGTCTCTGTCCTGGACACACGCCAGTCGCTGGACCAAACAGACTGAAGCGGGGACACCCAACTAATAATGATCTGGCTCTGACAGACACGGCCGGACATGAGAAGACATCCTCTCGTGGGATGTAAACTACGTCATGCTGTGTTCACCTCTGGGCATGGGAATTCTCTCTCTGCTTCGGAACACTGGAGGAAGACAGTCCTGAAGGACCACTGTGTATGCAGGCATTGCATCCCATCCGGTCTCTGAATCCACTCCTAATGAATGACATAATGCATATGATGTAGTCCCATTGCTGGAGAAGGTGGGAGTTGCTTGTGATGACTGACACTGGGTCAGCTATTTTCACATCCCCCTAATAGTTGAGATTAGGGACCCTGATCCTAGATCTGTGGTCATGGGCAACTTCTACCTCTATAAGCTAAATTACTATACTGATGAGCAGGCCTATAGTCAATGAAACAACTCAGAAGGAAGTAATTGAGAGTCAGTATACATACACAGTGGTCCTGCAGGAGACTGGGTTAAGGTACGACAGAAAGAAATACTAGTTGGCTGTGATTGCACTTTACGGAAAGGCTGTCGTCAAAAGGATTGTGGAAATATTTCTTGGTCATAGAGGCCTTTACCCAAGAATGAATGCATAACAGAAAATCTTGTTTTGCTTTTGTGTTGTGTCGGAGGATGGGGACTATTTTGATTGGAAATGGATTACCGTGACGATCATTATTCTAAATGGTTAACCAATTGAAAGGCAGTAAGCACAGATTTTATAGAACACTTTCTTCTGCAGTGTGTTGATTATGGGGAAGTTAGTGGATTGAAAAGGTTCTGATTATTAAAGTAGATCCTTRAAATGTGCTGACCTATTTCAGAGGGCACAATTACCCTCATATTTATACAACTATTCATAAATGATCATTTAAAATGTAAAAAACGATGAGTATATTGTATTTTTAAGGAGGAATTCGTAAGGTTTACGTTCTTGGTTACCTCATGGAACACTTGATAGCAATTTTTGCCAGTTATTGAATGAGTTAATTCCTAAAGTAATCCACACACTGTGAAAGAAAGGGTTTCCCTGATTTTAGTGTATGTTTATGCAGATTTCTAGCAATAATTTTTTCTCTTGGTTCTCCTGTGAGGGCAAAGTGAAGCATCATTTCCTCAAAGTGAAAGCGATGGTACTCCAGTATTAGGATGCGACTCGTCTCGTTTGGAACTTTTTTATTTTGTCTGTGAATATAAATTGTATATACGTTTCAAATGTATTATATATATATAAATATATGCTTTTGTAGGTCACATACTGTTTTTGCACAGATTGTCAGGCTCGATATTTAAAGTATAATTTTCTTATTATGTCGTAGGTCAAAACAGCTTTTATTTTCAATACTTCAACCATGGGCGAAAAGCAAGGGGCTATTTCTTTGATCAATACTGAAATACTTTGGCTCGATTTCTCTCAGAAAGCTACAACTGCCACTTGTTCTCTCAGAAAACACTTTTTTTATTTGTGATCTATAAATCGTACATTTCTCTTTTGCAAAGACATTGCGTATATTTAGAGATGCTTGTGTGATCCTGTCATTTTCTATCAATAGATATTTTTTTTTTTAAAGAGCAATCAAACACACAATGCCTAAAAGAGGTTTCATGTGATTGTGTTAGACTTATGAGGGTCCATGTATCTTACCAGTGTGTGGATTGATATTTTTAGATAGGGCCCTATGAGTCCCATGGCTCTAGTTCTCAGGCTCCCGAGTGGCGCAGTGCAAAAGGCGTCACTGCAGTACCTGGTTCAAATCCAGGCTGCGTCACATCCGGTTGTGATTGGGAGTACCATAGGGTGGCGCACAATTGGCCCAGCGTCGTCCAGGTAGGCCGTCATTGTAAATAAGAGTTTTTCTTAACTGACTTGCCTAGTTACATAAAGGTTCAATTAAAAATTGTATTTAAAAAATAGTTCCATTCCTTATAATTCCATACTCTATAATTGGCCAGGCTACTTAACAGCGACTATGTGTTCACAGATATGCTATTATAGACAACCCAGAATCATTACAATATCAAGACTGCTTTTCTAGTTTTCTCCCCTTCCGTTGGGCACAGATGCTGGTTTGTGGTGGTCAGTTTTTACTGTATGTGGGCTTTTGAGTTACAGTCTTGATCACTGCGGTTAGTTATATTTGTGGCTTCGCTTTTTCAATAGGAAGAGTCGGCTCATGTTGAGGGAGGCTGTACACAAGAGGGTTATTTGGATTCCCTCCCTCCCTCCCTCTCTCTCTGTCTGGTTTGAAGGTTATTTTGGKACATTTTACATGGTTTTATGTTGAACCTTGATTTTGCATTGACATTGTAGTATTTTCTGTGAAGCTTTGTGAGAAAATCTTTTAAGACATGCTCAATCCAAAGATTTTTGTTTTGTCATTCTGCAGTGCTTAGAAACCAGTTGTAGATGGTGCAAGTACTSTACTGGTGTGAGCATTTCTCTGCCGCACAACCTACATGTAATCTGTTTTTCTTTTTGTGTATCTATTCCCATTCATACACAACATAGAGTTAACATGGGTCTGATTCTGCTGAAGTGATTTTAATCYTGTTTGTAATTGTAGTCGTTTTATTTTCTTGATTTTTATCTCTTGTAATGTACGGCCAGTTCAAAGTTGTGGTGCTGGAAGCAGTTCTTTCATGAGATTGACCACTCAGAAAGGAAGCTATTTTAGTGTCACTAACCTGAGGTAGAAGACTGCCGTCTGACGATAAGAGACTATCCCATGGAGTCTAAACTATTTACAATGGCTTCAATGCTGAAGACGGCTATCTTATCTTTTAACACAATGGAGAGTGTCTTTACGCTGTTTTATGGAAACTTCATTACATCATGGAATAGCCTAGAACGATTTTTTGGTTTTGTTTCAGTCTTGATGAAGTATATTAAAAAAGATTTGCCTACTGAATATTCAAAATAACTGTTTTCTGTGCTTTTGCTTAAAAAAAAAGATTCCTCTTGATGTATCTACCCTTTGATTTAAATGGAAAGAGGGGGGAATAAAATATCACTTGGGGGGAGGGTGGGGATATACAGTCATAATTTCAGGATGTAAATTACTGTCGCATTTTTTCTTACTTCTTTCTTGATGTTAATATTGATGTAAATACAAATTTCTATTTAAACATTACATTGTGTGTGTGTTGTGTTTCATTATAGTAACAGTACGTTTACTAAGTTCCAAAATAGCTTGGCCAGAGGGAAGGGAATGAGAACTTGGGTTAGAGGGTAAGGCACTGGACTAGATGATAAAGAATAGGGGCACTTATCATATGCGTACAAATGATGTCTGGAGACTGTGGGTCTGCGTGAACTAGGGGCCCAGAGGTGAGAGAGTGGGAGGAGGCGAGGGTTGTCTCTGATGGGGGGGGTGGTTGGGTTATTGTATGGTGTGTCAAGAGGAAGATGGTGGGTACAGTTGGCTAGAGAGGTGCCARCACATGTCATATGGAATATGGGGTCTCCTTGCCACTGTACTACAGTGGTAATCTCAAACCTTTTCAAACAAAAGATGAATTTGAGACTAAATGCACGCCAAGATCCTATCGCTGTCATCAACAAACGACATGTCTCTGCCCTTCTTTGTCTCATTGTTTAGTAGGCCTACTGAAGGTAAGAACATTTTATTGACTTGGCCTCTCCACGTGTCCTTTTCCCACACAGAGAGGGAGAGAGAACCAAAAATGTGTGCAGGGTAGTCATGCACCCCTAAAAATCTGAGTGGGCACAAAGTATGTGAAAATGGCCTGGGGGTGGTCCGGAGGGGGCCAGGAAGTTGGAGAATTTAGAATTTTTCAAACACCTGAAACTGCATTTTTTTTGCCATAATCATTATGCTTAATACTATGTAAAAAAAAAATATATATATATATATATGGTTTTTGTGCGTATCTAAGCATACCTCTTGAGCTGTCTGTAACTAAATATGCTTCTCTGCATCTATGTTAAAATCTGGATAAAAGATTGAAAGAATGTGAGTCTTATTCAATACATTTAGTTTGCTTGCTTTTCTGAAGTCTACCACCTTACCAGCAGGCATTCCAGCTAAGATGGTTAGACAAGCTAGCTACTCTAACTTGATTGGTGGCCTGAAATGGGTTCTTGGTAGCTAGTTCTGAGGTTTGGAGATTGGTAACCTATCTGGGCTAGCTAAAGCTTCATACAATTCCTAGGTGGCTAGTAGTATTACAGAGAAGATTCATTTTTTTTTTTTTTTACAAAATAATCTGAGGGGTCACGTGTCCCCTACGGGCATGACGCCTATGTGTGTCAGTGGAGGCTGCTGAGGGGAGGACTGCTCATAATAATGGCTGGAATGGAGCAAATGGAATGGTCATGTGTTTGATGCATTTAATACCATTCCACTCCACCCATCCTCCCAATTAAGGTGCCACCAACGTACGTGTGTGTGTGTGTGTGTGTGTGTGTGTGTGTGTGTGTGTGTGTGTGTGTGTGTGTGTGTGTGTGTGTGTGTGTGTGTGTGTGTGTGTGTGTGTGTGTGTGTGTGTGTGTGTGTGTGTGTGTGTGTGTGTGTGTGTGTGTGTTGTGTGTGTGTGTGTGTGTGTGTGTTGTTGTTTGTGTAGACAGCGTTGCCCTAGACCACACAAAAAACTATACATACCTTGGCCTAAACATCAGCACGACAGGTAACTTCCACAAAGCTGTGAATGATGCAAGAAGGGGCTTCTACACCATCAAAAGGAACATACATTTTGACATCCCAATTAGGATCTGGCAAAAAAATACTTRAATCAGATATAGAACCCCCTTTATGGTTGTGAGGTCTGGGGTCYGCTCACCAACCAAGAATTCACAAAATTGGACAAACACCAAATTGAGACTGCATGCTGAATTCTGCAGAAACATCCTCTGTGTACAACACCAAATAATGCATGCAGAGMAGAATTAGGATGATACACCTACWGAGAGATTAACCTAAAGAAGAGTCCCCTAAGCAAGCTGGTCATGGAGCTCTGTTCACAAACAGACCCCACAGAGGCCCAGGAAAGCCACACAACTACACCCAACCAAATCATGAGAAAACAAAAAGAGAATTACTTGACACATTGGAAAGAATTAACCAAAAAACWGAGCAAATTGGAATGCTATTTGGCCCTAAATAGAGTACATAGTTGCAGAGTACCTGACCACTGTGACTGACCCAAAATTAAGGAAAGCTTTGACTATGTACAGACTCCGTGAGCATAGCCTTGCTATTGAGAGAGAGAGCGCTGTAGACAGACCTGGCTCTCAAGAGAAGACAGGCTATGTGCACACTGCCCACAAAATGAGGTGGAAACTGAGCTGCACTTCCTAACCTCCTGCCCAATGTATGACCATATTAGAGACACATATTTTCCTCAGATTACACAGACACACAAAAAATTCAAAAACAAATCCAATTTTGATAAACTCCCATATCTATTAGATGAAATACCACAGTGTGCCACCACAGCAGCAAGATGTGTGACCTGTTGCCACAAGACGAGCAACCAGTGAAAAACAATCATTGTAAATACATCCCATATTTATGACTATCTATTTTCCTTTTTGCACTTCAACTATTTGCACATTGTTACAACACTGTAAATAGCCATAATATGATATGTGTAATGTCTCTCTCTATACCTTTGATACTTTTGTGAGTGTAATGTTTACTGTTAATTTCCGGTTGTTTATTTCACTTCGGTTTATCCATTCCACTTGCTTTGGCAATGTAAACATATGTTTCCCATGCCAATAAAGCYCTTTGAATTGAATTGAGAGGGAGAGAATACATGGTCACCTCAACATTACAACCTTTTATCTTGTCTTTCCTGTGAATGGTCACCCCTGGCGTGCGCTTTTGTCTTTAATTATCTCAATTTCCTCTCACCTCAACTGCCGTTTTATGTGCGTTACTGTCTCTAGCCAAGCCTTTTGCGCTTGCTGTAGCCCTTAATCAAAAGTGAAGGTGATGTTTTATGGTCAGCAAYCTGGAACTTATAAAATGACAGCAACTCAGAATAAACCAGTCCCATGAAGTTGGGCGCCAGTTTCCATGTTACTTGGAACAACATCCACACCGTTTGAATTCTTGGAATATGCTATTATCCGGTAGTCTTATGTCTTATAACTCGACATAGTCCGAAAGGCTGAAAACTCATAAATTAGTCAAATCAATGCCTAGGCTACTAGCCTACACGTTAAAATGACCTATTGATCACGGTTAAGTATGTTTATGTGGATTCATTGCAGCATAAAACGGTGTTCTTTGTGTCTTCAAAAGACAAAGACAGGTGTAGGAGAACGTAAGGGTGCAGCTGGGAGGGCGTGGGCAGCGGAAAACGTCACATATAAAGTTCACAGGGGGCGTTGCTTCGCTTATGTATTGGCCAAAATGGGAGTGGGCGTGTCTGAAACTCCCCTAGTATAAATATTTTTTTCCTCTCGTGAGATGTTTCGAAGGAGTATTCAAGACACCTGTCAAGAAGAACCTGGAGTGTAGCCCGTACATTGGTCGCCCTGCTTCGATATAACTCAAAGCATGGAATAAAGAAGTCCTTTTGCATCGATACAGACTGGACGAATCAAATCTGATTGCGCGCTTGAAAACCAAACCATTGCGCATTTAAGCTTCCATCTCTCCAGCACCAGTTGTGTTGTTTAGAACTTTGATATACCACCTGTGACTCTTTATATTGTGGTTTTTCCCATAGACGGTTTAGTTTTTCCATTCGGACGCAACGGACAAATGCTTTTCCATCAATTTGTTAACGGAGGTCTGGAGACAATGCATCCCACTATTCAGAATGACACTACTTTCACTAAGATCTTTGTCGGTGGTTTACCTTATCATACCAACAATGCATCCCTTCGAAAATACTTCGAGACGTTCGGGGATATTGACGAGGCCGTTGTGATAACGGACAGACAAACCGGGAAATCCCGAGGATACGGCTTTGTAAGTGTATCGTACTTCATCTAACACGCTGTGCAATACTCCCTTCCAAATTCTCCATAACCTTCCTTTTGGCGGGACAGAACGCATGTCAGGCTGACTGTCTGCTGTTATTTTCTGCCCATGTTCTTTGTTTAGAAACCATTTAATTTGACTGTAAATGTAGCGTATTGTAGGTTACAGGAAGTGGACTACTGTAACGTGTGAGAAATTGTGTGAGTAGTGCGYTACAGAGCGCGTAGGAAACTGCCAGTTATTTTGAGCGCACATTATCTTGTTCCCTTTGGTGTCAAAACTCAGTGGTATCATGTAGATTCACTGATATTACTTAATTTCATAGTACACTGCATTTATTTTGATGACACTTTATATTACCAAAGCCTTTATAACAAAGTTACTACATTGTAACCAATGATGAAAGTGCCTTGTGACAGATAAGTACACCCAGATGAGATATTCTATCACGGGATACTTTCACAAACTGTTCCCCTAGCCACCTTGAATTAGGCCACTGTAATACTTACCCAACCACCTTGAATTGAGAACATATTGAAAGTGAGGCAAGTTTCAGTTATGTTTTACTGGGTAGGCTGGGCCCACTGCACGTTTCCCACAACCAACTGTAAACCAGTACGTTTATTTGACATTTTCTGTATGGATCTGTACATGTGTTGTTGACACTCCCTTGTGTATTGGGCTGGAGGTGCTTGTGTAATCTGCAAAGCAAAGAGCGCGGGTTCTTAACTCGGTGTTACACACTTTGTTCGGCCAACAAGGATGTGTGGTGTTGCAGTCACCATGTATTTCTTACAAAGTGTAACATCAATTATCTCCGAGTCCTGAACAACAACCCGCTCCCTCTCCAATCACACACACACGCACACACTTCCTCTCATACACAGAGAAATACACACACACACACAATGATTAACAACATCAAATATATGTGCATAATGAATATGAGCTGAAACAATGTGAGATGACCAAGCGTGAGGGTTGTACTTGCTCTGAGATATTTCACACTAATTTGCACGCAAGTTTATTTACGCAGTTCAGAACAGTGTTTTTAACTATGTGTAAAAAATAGTTGTAATACGAATAGTAGGGGAAGATAAGTAAACAGAAAAATATTGGTTGTATTTACAATTCTGTTTGTGTTCCACTGGTTGCCCTGTTTTCATCGCAACGGGTCACATTTTGCTGCTATGATTGCACATTGCAATTGCGGTATTTCACCTAACAGATAAGGGAGTTTATCAATGTTTGATTTGTTTTCAAATTCTTTGTGGGTCTGTGTGATCTGTGGGAAATATGTGTCTCTAATATGGGCCTACCTTTGGCAGGAGGTAAGGAAGTGCAGCTCAGTTTCCACCTCATTTTGTGGCAGTGGGCACATAGGCAGACCTGGCTCTCGAGAGAAGAAAGGCTATGGCAGCCTCTCTCAATAGCAAGGCTATGCTCGCTATGGCAGCCTCTCTCAATAACAAGGCTATGCTCACTATGCTTTTCTTAATTTTGGGTCAGTCACAGTGGTCAGGTATTCTGCTACTGTGTATTCTCTGTTTAGGGCCAGATAGCATCCAGTTTGCTATGTTTTTTTTTTGTTGATTCTTTCCAGTGTGTCAAATAGTAATCTTTTTGCTTTCTCATAATTTGGTTGGGTCGAATTGTGTTGCTGTCTTGGGGTTCTGTGGGGTCTGTTTGTGTTTATGAATAGAGCCCCAGTGTAACGTATACGCTGGGAGTCGGGAAGCAAGTTCAGGGAGTGAATCATTTAATAAATAAACATGGACAAAACAAGAAACACGAGTAGCATACAGACATGAAACAACGGAACAGAAACAATAACGTCTAGGGAAAGAACCAAAGAGAATGACATATATATATATATATATATATAGGGAAGGTAATCAGGCAGGTGATTGAATCCAGGTGAGTCTGATGATGCACGTAATGATGGTGACAGGTGTGCGTAATAATGAGCAGCCTGACAACCTCGAGTGCCGGAGAGGGAATATATGTGACAGTACCACCTCCCTAACGCGCGGTTCCAACCGCAGGACGCCGACCAGAGGGACGGTCCCAAGGACCAGGAGTGGGCCAGTCTCTTCTGCTGAGGCGCGGGAGCCGGCTGAGGCGTTGGAGCCTGACAAGCCGACCGGGCCATTGGAGCCTGACGAAGCAGCCGAGGCATTGGAGCCTGCCGAGCCAACCAAGTCTTGTGAACCTGATGAGCCAGCTGAGGCATGGGAGCCTGACAAGCTAGCTGAGGCATCCTCGGTAGATTTGGCAACGGACACTTGACTGGACAACCGGGTCTTGTAAACTTGACGAACCTGCTGAGGCATGGAAGCCTGACTTGCCTGCTGAGGCATCCCCGGTTGCGGCAGCCGGACCTGATGTCACCTAGACTCACAAAAAACTCCCTGATGCTCCCCTTCRGTGAGGCGTTATTCTGTAACGGACCCCAAACCTCACAGCCATAGAGAGCAATGGGTTCTATAACTGATTTGAAGTATTTTTAAGCAGATCCTAATTCTCGGGATGTCGAGTTTTATGTTCCTTTTGATGGCATAGAAAGCCCTTCTTGCCTTGTCTCTTAGATCGTTCACAGCCTTGATGTTTAGGCCGAGGTTGGTATAATTCTTTGTGTGCTCTAGGGCAACGGTGTCTAGATAGAATTTGTATTTATTGTGCTGGCAACTGGACCTCTTTTTGGAACACCATCATTTTTGTCTTACTGATTTACTGTCATGGCCCAAGTCTAACAATCTGTGGAGAAGATCTAGGTGCTGTTGTAGGCCCTCCCTGGTTTGGGACAGAACCACCAGATCATCAGCAAACAGTAGACATTTGACATCAGAATCTAGGGTGTGGCCAGGTGCTGCAGACTGTTCTAGTGCCCTCACCAAGTCATTGATATAACACTCAGAGGCCAGTCTATTAGGTAAACCCATCTAGTACCGGGTTGGACCCTTTGCCTCCAGAACAGCCCGAATTCTTTAGGGTTTGGTGTTCAATCTTGCTCAAATGGTATCAAGGGACCTCACATGTGCCAGGAAAACATTCCCCACACCAGTCACCACTGCCACAAGCATGTACCGTTGACACCAGGCAGGAAAGGTCCATGGACTCCTGCTGCGTATGCCAAATCCTGACTCAGCCATAAGCATGACGCAACAGGAACTGAGATTTGTTTTTCTACTTCTCAATTGTCCAGTGTTGGTGATTGTGTGCCCACTGGAGCCCCTTGTTTTTAGCTGATAGTAGTGGAACCCGGTGTTCTTGACAAGGATCCACGAGTTGTGTTCTCCGAGATGCCATTCTGCACACCACAGTTGTACTGCGCCATTATTTTTCTGTTTGTGGGCCGCCTTTTTGCTTACAAGAATCTTACCATTCTCCTTTGACCTCTCTCATCAACCAGCTGTTTTCGCCCACAGGACTGGCACTGACTGGATGTTTTTTGTTTGTCACTCCATTCTCGGTAAACCCTGGACACTGTCGTGTGTGAAAAGCCCAGGTAGACAGCTGTTTCTGAGATTCTGGATCTAGCGCACCTGGCACTGACGATCATACCACGCTCGACGACGCATAGGGTTACTAGTTTTGCCCGTTCTGACGTTCAATCGTACGTACACTAACTGAATGCCTCGATGCCTGTCTGCTTTATATACTGTAGCTCTTTGTTTGTTTCATGTGTTCCAATTTTCCCAGAAGTGATTTGATTCTATACATTCACATTGAGCTGTTTTCTGACATGCTGTTCCTTCTTTTTTTTCTTAGCGTATTTCGGTTCTGTTTTAGGGAAGGTTTTCTGGGTCTCTTGTGTTTTTGGTTGGATGGGTTTCTTAATTCTGGTTTTGCAATTTTCATCAAACCATTTGTTATTGTTAGTTTTTGTAGGTTTTCTGCTAGATTTCTTTTTACAATTTGATATGTTAGCTGAAACTGTAGGTCAAATATACTGTTCTCTGTCTATTCCCTGTTTCACACCTGGTAGTTTGGTGGATGTGAATAACAGCTCTCTGTAACCTAGAGGGCAACCAGTGGGTCCATCTCCTCTATACCATATTTCTTGCAGGATGACAATGTCTGTGTTTCTGATTTCTTTGGTGAAGTCTGGGTTCCTTCTCTGTAGGCCAAAAGCCTACTCATGGGGTTGCTCGTTTGTGGGGGGGGGGTGGACCGACTCACTTTGGGTGGAGGAGTCGTCACCAACAGAACTTCTCCTGCTGTGCTCTCTCTTTGATTCTGTAAAAGTCCTGTTGGAAGTGTTTGATGTTGCCCTGCATGGCCACTGTTCCAGGCTGTCTCAGTTTCAGGGTCCTCCTTTTTTTCACTATTCAGATTTTCCACTCTCTGCCTCTGACAGAGGGGTAGTGTGCTCTTATAACAGTTGTTTATGTTCCCAGTCTTGTAATCGTCCACAAATAGGGTCTCTGGATTGTCCCTGAGGAGCTTCTGTTTGTACTGTTTTTCGTGCAGTCTCTGTCCCTTTGTTCCCCTCCTTCTCCCTTTCTCTCTCTCTGTCCCCCCTCCCCATTTATAGCTCAATGCTCTCTGTCCCTCCCTCCCTCTCTGGGGGAGGCTATGTGTTGTGTGTTAGAAGGTAATCCCCTGGTCACAGAGGTGTGACGTGTTGGCGCTCTGCGATAAGGCTGCAGTTTCTTTTTGACTTCCTTCCACACACAGACACCCCCCCCCCCCCCTTTGTCAAGCTGTGTGTGGTTATGAGAAAAGGGGGGGAAGGGAGAGTGTCGGCGAGAGAGATAGATAACAAGACAAGAGAGAGATGAGGGGAGTTAAAGCAATGCATATTTTCCCTACCTGCCTGTTCATACTCATGTTGATGAGTTTAGCCAGCCAACCAGTGCGTGTTCTGTCTCTGGCCCAGGGCCGGACAGTCTGCCCGTTTCAACCCTGACTTCCCATAGCAGTCGAATTCCCCCGGCAGGCAGCCTTCAGAAACACAGCAATCAACCCGTCCAGAGCACAGTGTTCGCATAGGACTCCAGAGTATGATGCTTTGATATAAAAGCAACAAAAAAACGCAGTCCCATCGGTGCCCTGTACTGTTACTAATGTCATGTTTCAGTTCACTTCGCCTCATTTATTAGCAGAGTTTGGGACTACTCTTACTGTAATAGAGGCAGTCACAGCTGTGTGTGTGTGTGAGAGAGAGAGAGACAATGAATGTGTGTTTCGATGTACCATGTTACTGATTGCTCTTATTTAGCATCCCCTTGTTAGTAAAATAATGATAGAATTGAAAGATCCCCTCCCTGCAGACCCAGACGCCCACCATTCCCTGTGATAGGTCAGGATGCCGGTGCCCCCTAACCCGAGAGACTTACTCCCCCACAGCAGCAGACGGCTCAGCCCTGAAATCCTCGGTTTCATACTTTACCATCACACACTATGTCATAACCACACAGGATCTTACTATCTACTGGAGCTCAAACAGTACAGTATGAACACTGATACGCTTTACTGGGATTACAGGGATTTATTGGTGAGATACGAGTTCCCGGATTGATCACTTCCTGAATCCCAAACCTGTGTGTTCTTTCCTCTTCCTGTCAGGTGACTATGATGGACAGGGGGGCGGCAGAGCGGGCATGTAAAGACCCCAACCCCATCATCGACGGTAGGAAGGCTAACATCAACCTGGCCTACCTGGGAGCCAAGCCCCGCAGCCCACAGACAGGTGTTACACACACACACACACACACACACACACACACACACACACACACACACACACACACTCTTTCTCTCATACACAGACATACAGGTGAGCGCAACAGATGACACACTCAGTTGACTACTATTATAGCTACATTCCTCTAGATTATACGGTACACAGACAACACACTTGGTGACACACACAGCTTCTCCCTGAGGGGGCCATGTGGTCAGGCTCATAGTGTTAATTAACTACCAGCCTGTTAACTACCAGCCTACCAACCACCAGCCTCTTTTTCCCCATTCAGACTCCACACACTCACTCTCCTCTCAGCCTGTGGAGAAAATACAGGGATGAAATCTAGTGCACCACTATATAGATGACAGGCATGTCATTTTTAGATGTAGCATATGTGTGAATGACGCACAGCAGTATACTGTACCTCTGTTGGGGTGTTGTTGCTATGTTACACTTCAAACATGCAGCTGATGAGATATGTCAGAGCATGGTATTTTGTTATTTTGTGTGAGTTGAGAGAGTCTGTGTGTGGGTGTGTGTGTGGTGGTGATAATGAGAGAGAGGGGGGGGGGGGGGAATATCAGCAGATCTGACTCTTCCTTGTCCTGTGTGACTCAACTCACCCAGGGAGTCATGATAAACAGAACATTACCAGTGGGGTGGGGGGGTCTGGGTGTGTGTCTGTGAGAGTCAGAGGAACATTAAGTGTTTGTGAGAGAAAAAGGAGTCTGAAGGTAGTGAGATATTGAGGGAGAGAGCAATAGAAAGAAGGAAGGAGAGATGAGTCTCCTATCGTCACATTCATGGTGAACTCAGGAGTCAATGAGGTCAGAGCTGCATGTGTGTGAACGTGTCAGCGAGTGTGTGTTGTTTCTCATGAGTGTCCCCGTAGATTCTCGGTTTCGCTTATTTAAACAGTGCCAGAGTCTGTTCAGCTCACCAAGGGAGGGAAAGACGGAAGGACAGAGAGATGAAAAGTAAATGAGTGGTAGGATCTCTTCCTCCAGACTCTGTCCCTTATGCAAGCTCTGTATGTCTGTCTGTCCTGGTCTGATTTCCGTCTTGTCCTCCCAGTAGCTCAGATGATGTCTGTTGTTTTATATAGTATCTGATGGTCTCTGACCCTGCTGGGTTCTCTCTGCCACACAGGTGTCTCCATCGGTGTGCAGCAGGTCCATCCCGCCCTGATCCAGAGGCAGTATGGGTAAGAAGGAATCACTCTCTCAGTCTCTGTCGGCCTCTTCCCCTAATCTCTTCCTTTCACCTTTTCCTCTTGCCAATCTGTCTAGTTGTGTGTTCAGCACATGTTGTAGCTGACAGTCCCAGTGGTCTCATAGAGTCTGAGAATGACCCGTCAGCCAGCTGTGCTAGCATCAGTTACAAGAGAACACAACTCAGTGAGAATATCCAGACACTGGCTTGCTTCACTTAACTGGCGAGCCTGCTGCTGTTTCCTAACATGGATACATTTGGACATGGGGATATTCTTAGCCTGCTTATGGCTCTCTTTCTCTCCCTCCCCCTCTATCTCTCTCTCTCTCTCTCTCTTCCTCCCCCTCAGTATCTTTCCTTCATCTCTCGCTCTCTCTCTTTTTCTATCTTTTTCTCTCTCTCTCTCTCTTTTTCTCTCTTTCTCTCTCTCTTTTTCTCTCTTTCTCTCTCTCTTTCTTTCTCTCTCTTTCCTCCCCCTCTGTATCTTTCCTTCTCTCACGCTCTCTCTTTCTCCTCTCTTCTTTCTCTCTCCCTCCCTCCCCCCTCTGTATCTTTCCTTCATCTCACTCTCTCGGCCATGGTTGACCTACACAGTCAAACCATTACAACACCTCCTTACACACACACACTTCCAGGGAACGAGTGTGTTGTGAAAACAGGCTGAGTAGAGAAGTGAGGGGTTGGCCTGTGAGTCAGGGTGTGATGGATGGGTGAACAGTCTCAGTGGCATGGGATGTGCGTGTGCTTGTTTGTGTGTCTGTGGGAAAGAGCACTGTTGACACCGTTTCAGTCAACTCACTCATACTGGTAAGTGGCAGGCTAGTTCTGAATCTACAATGAGTGGACAAAACATTAGGAACACCTTACTAATATTTTGTTGCACACCCTTTTGCCCTCAGAACAGCCTGAATTCATCGGGGCATGGACTCTACAAGGTGTCGAAAGCGTTCCACAGGGATGTTGGCCCATGTTGACTCCAACGCTTCCTACACTTCTGTCAAGTTGGCTGGATGTCCTTTGAGTGGTCGACCATTCTTGATACACATGGAAAACTGTTGTGTGAAAAACTCAGCAGCGTTGCAGTTCTTGGCACAAACCGGTGCGCCTGGCACCTACTACCAAACCCCTTTCAAAGGCGCTTAAATCTTTTGTCTTGCTTAAAAATCCCTCTTTAACCTGTCTCCTCCCCTTCGTCTACACTGATTGAGGTGGATTTAACAGGTGACATCAATAAGGGATCATAGCATTCACCTGGTCAGTCTGTCATGGAAAGAGCTTTTGTGCATGTTTTGTACACCCAGTGTACTTCACAACTAACTTAGTTGTGAACACTTAGTTTGACCCAGAAATAAAACATCTCTCTGGCATTTGTTTGGACAGAAGGGAGATGACCAGAGCTGTCCATGGTTTCTGATGAGTGCTATACTATATTAGGCTAAATGATCCTTTCTTATTCTGTGAGGCCAGTCTGATTGGGGTGTGTGTTCTGTGTTCAGTGGGAGCAGGGATTGTGATAGGCCCGTCAAACCCCCATGGCTCACAGGGCTATTAATATTGCAGCCGCCGGCTTTCAATTATTGAATGATATATTGAGTGGTAAGGGAATTGAGGCTGACCCAGATGAGCCTGTGAATGAATTATGGTGGGCTGATTGAATGTCTCCTTCAGAGAACCAATGGACAATTAAAGCACAAGTGCTCCCTCTCTTCTCCTGGGTTTGATCATGATAAAGTCGCTGTCTTGTCTGCCACAACAATGGGAAGGACTTCCTCTTTCTTAATCTTTTGCGGAAGTCACTTGGTATGGGGTGGATTGATCTATCTTGGTGAAGTCTTGACTACTCTGTCAAAACACACAAAACACACAGGCACCCCCCCCCCCCCAAAAAAAACCACCCAAACTCATCATTTTGGCGGTAAGTAAGCACCATTGTCTCAGAGCTAATAGTCGGGCTCCTTCTGTGGGGAGCTCCGTCTCTCCAGGAGTTTCTCTGGCCCGGGGTTCAAATATTGCTCTGTCTGTCTGTGTCTCTGTCTGTTGTCTCTGTCTCTGTCTCTGTGTGTCTCTGTGTCTCTGTCTGTGTGTCTCTCTGTCTCTGTGTGTCTCTGTCTGTCTTATTGTAAAGGGCAAATAACAAAGATAAACAGAACAAGAGAAACAGAGCTTCTGTCCCCAGGCTTGGTGTATTTACATGGATGTTTAAGAGGGGACTAATGACTAATGGTAGGAGTGGCTGTGAAGAGGTGTGTGTGTGTGAATGCAAGTGTGTGTGTGTGTGGGGGGGGGGGTCCAGTGGCTGCCTGTAGGACCCAGAGTTGGCAAGGCAGCCGCTGAGGCACCATCTGGTCCAGCTAGCTGGCAGGGCAGACGCCAGGCAGGGCGCTGACAGAGAAGTGAGATTTGGCACTTTATTCAAATTCTGTTCTTTTTTTTGAAGGAGGAAGGAGGAGGGCGGGTGCAGTGTGGTGGGGTGTGTTTCCTGTTGAAACACAGAGACAGGGTGGGGTTGGGGGGGGATTATAGGGCTCAGTCACTGCAAACACACATCTGGGGAGGCAGGCAGGATTTGAGGGCGGGTGTGTGTGTGTCCGTGTGTGAATGTGTGAAGTTGTGTTGTCCTTTGCTGAAGTGGCAGTGTTACGGTGTCAGCGTGCTTCAGTTCGGCTGGCGGCTGGCCAAAGTCGACTAGGCAAACCGAACGAGTGTGCTCGCATACTCCCTTAAAATGCATTTCACTTGAAAAATGAGAAAAAGCAGAAATAGTACTGTTTGTTCGCTTTGAGACACTGTAGCAGTATACACTTCCTCAAAATAGTCAGAATTAATCTAAGATAACTCAAGACATCTGTCATTAATTTTGACCGTTTTGCGGAGGGGATCGTAGTCACACAATTTGACCTCTAACTTAAGATGTTTGGTGAAGTATTACTCCCCCCCCCCCCCTCTCGTTGAATGACAGCAAAGTCTTCATGGAAGAATCCCTAATGTTAACCAATCACCGACGAAGGGGTCTAGACTTCGGCGTGCCTCTCAAAAGTTTTGTGTGCCCGAACAACCCGAAAAAACCCTCACCGAAGTCCAAAATGTCATCATAATATATGCACAACGCCTTCCGAACTGTCTCGGCTGGGAAGCATGCGGTCGCCTTTAGAATGGCTCAAACTGAGCCTCTCTTGTAAAACACCCTACCATCCAAACAGTGCCTCTCTTGTAAAACAGCATACCATCCAAACTGAGCCTCTCTCTCCCCTCTCCCTCCTTTATTATTCGCAGTCTCCTCATTCCCCTACATTTCCCTCCTTTACTTTCTCTTCGTTGCCTGTATTCTACCCTCTATATCCTCTGGACATGGAGATAGTCTCTCCTCTTCCGAGTCGTTCCCCTCCCCCCGTCTCTCCTCTCTACCTATTGAGCATTGGGGTGAAATCATTTTCCCTCAGGTGTTATTTTCTGCTTCCCAGGGACGTAATTAGACAAAGCTCTCCACTAAAATAGCCAATTATAAAAACCCAGTTGTTACAATCCCCCTGATGAAAGGGATTGACATTCAGAAACATTTGATCACGTGCCCATCTCACATTCCAAGGTATTATTTTACAAGGATCCTGATCTACACATTGTGTGTGCTTGACGTAAATCTTTACATACAGTATTCGGGTAATACTATGCCAAAGCTAGCACTATTCGAAAGCTGAGTGTTCAATGCCGTATGTCAGTCATTCACTGGGCATACTGGGTACTGTATGTCCCCTGTAATTACAGTGGTGTGGTACATCATCTATGGATACTGTAGTGTACGTGCCTCTTTCTCCACGATGGCTGAGCCGTATGTGTGTCCTCAGGCCTGTGCATACATTCCTAATGTATAACCGCATACTGTACACTTGTATCTATAATTTTCTTTGTCTCTTCAGATTGGCCCAGCAGTATGGGTACCCCCAGGCCTTCCTCCAGCCCAGCCTGTTGCTCCAGTCCCACCTCAGCCCCTCTCAGGCCTCCCTCTCCTCCCCGTATCTGGACTATAGCTCAGCCTACGCCCCCTACACCTCCACCCCCTCCACTGGCCTGGAGCTCTACCCCTACGCCCCCTCGCCCTCCGCTAGCTACCTCCGCTACAGCTACTCCCCCGCCACACCAGGCCCTACCATGTCTGCCCCCCCCACCCCTCCCACACCCATCCACCTCTCCCTCAACCCCCTCGCTGGCCTCTCTGCCCCCCCTGCAGCCTACCTCCAATATCCCCTCCACCACCCCGACCGTATGCAGTGAGGGGGGCCTGGGTTATGGAGGTGGGTGAGTGTAATCGGAGGGGGACACTCATGACAACAACGTCTGGAGACTTGGAACAAGAGGATTATTGCACTAGGACCTGTGACATCATCAGGACGAGACTCCCGACAACCAAGGAGAGAGTGGGGTCAGAATCCAAAGGGCTTTGTGAAAACAAACAAAACACACTGAGATTTCTTCCTGTTTTTCTATTAGGGTTATTATCCATTATTGTTATCATAGTTGTTACTATACTACTATTGCTGTTGTCGCCAATGTTTATATGAATGTTTGAAGAGCTCTCCTTATGTCCAATGCCAAACGTGATGGAGTCAATGGAACATGAGAACACAAGAAGAGGAGAATGAATAATTCTAGAACCTACCACCTTCCACTCCTTACCGGCAGAGACCACCCACCCTCGTACACAAGTATCTCAGGCTTTTCTGAGCAGCCCTTTAATGCAGTGGATGGGGTTTGAAGGTTGGGCGAAGATGAGTTGGATAGCCATTATATTTCACTAGATTCTCCGCCTCACTCTTCCAGAAGTACTACTGAACATTTCATTAGCGAGGTGAGACAGACGCAGCATCATAGAATTAGAATACTAGAATGGACATGAACCTTCTTATGATGGTCCAAAGGTCAGCCATGTTGGTCAGGGAGTTGGAACCATGGTTTGCCAGTGCTGTGATAAAGCAATGAATGTGAAGAATTTATCAGCACTGTGTTAGCTAGCTAGCCAGCCAGGTTAAGAGAAATGATTCTATAAATTTGTCAAATTAGCTGCCAATATGCCAACATTCCATTAAAAAAATTGTTAATTCACAGCCATACACTGGCTCAAATCAGTTAATGGGACTTAGACAAGTTGTAAATACAACAAGTACTGATATTGTATCACATAATAGCACTCACAGCTTTCTGTTTACATATATTTCAGAGGCAATTTTATAGCCCCCTCTAGTAATTGAGTAGGATTTACAGTACCTTCAGAAAGTACTCATACCCCTTGACTTATTCCACATTTTGTTGTTACAGCCTGAATTCAAAAATGATTAAAAAAAAAATTTTCACCCATCTACACACAATACCCCATAATGACAAAGTGAAAACATGTTTTTAGAAAGTTTAGCAAATTTATTGAAAATAAAATACCGAAATATCTAATTTACATAAGTATTCACATCCCCGAGTCAATACTTTGTAGAAACACCTTTGGCAGCGATTACAGCTGTGAGTCTTTCTGGGTAAGTCTCTAAGAGCTTTGTACACCTGGATTGGACAATATTTTACCATTTTATTATTTTCAAAAATCTTCATGCTCTGTCAAATTGGTTGATCATTGCTAGACATCCATTTTCAGGTCTTGCCATATCTTTCCAAATAGATTGAAGTCATAACTGTAACTCAGCCACTCAGGAACATTCACTGTCTTTTTGGTAAGCAACTCCAGTTTAGATGTGGCCTTGTGTCTTAGGTTATTGTCCTACTGAAAGGTGAATTAATCTCCCAGTGTCTGGTGGAAAGCAGACTGAACCAGGATTTTGCCTATGCTTAGCTCCATTTTTTTTATCCTGAAAAACTCCCCAGTCCTTAATGATTACAAGCATACCCATAACATGATGCAGCCACCACTATGCTTGAAAATATGTAGAGTGGTACTTAGCAATGTGTTGTATTTGATTTGCCCCAAACGTAACACTTTGTATTCAGGACATAAAATGAATTGCTTTGACACATGTTTTGCAGTATTACTTTAGTGCCTTGTTGCAAACAGGATGCATGTTTTGGAATATTTTTTATTCTGTACAGGTTTCCTTTTAAATCTGTCAATTGGGTACTATTGTGGAGTAACTACAATGTTGTTGATCCATCCTCAGTTTTCTCCTATCACAAACTCTATAATCACAAACTCACCCTTGACCTCATGGTGAAATCCCTGAGTGGTTTCCTTCTTCTCCGGCAACTGAGTTATCTTTGTAATGACTCAATGTATTGATACATCTTCCAAAGTGTGATTAATAACTTAACCATGCTAAAAGGGATATTCAATGTGGCTTTTAAAAAAAAACTCCATGGTCGATCGAGGAAAACCTCCCTGGTGTTTGTGGTTGAATGTGTGTTTGAACTTCACTACTCAACTGAGGAAACGGACAGATAATTGTACGTGTGGGGTACAGAGATGAGGTAGTCACTCAAAAAATAATGCTTAACACTATTATTGCACACTGAGTGAGTCCATGCAACTTATAATGTGACTTGTTTACTCATGAATTAATTTAGGCTTGCAATAACAAAGGGGTTGAATACTTATTGACTCAAGGCATTTCAGCTTTCATTTTGTAATCATTTAGAAAAATGTTGAAAAACATAAGTTTGACATTATAGTGTGTAGGCCAGGGACAAATTCTCAATTGAATCCTTTTTAAAATCAGGCTGTAACGCAACAAAATGTGGCTAAAGTCCAGGTGAATACTTTCTGAAGGCATTGTATATGGGCAGCACCCTCTCCTGGACAATCTTCAGGAATACCTTTCTGTACGTGGCCTTATCACCTCTGTACATTCTATTCTCTATTTCAGAATTTTGTTCTATGTCCATTTCCTCAAGATTCATTCCTCCAGTGGAAAATGTTTATGCACTCTCTCTGTCTCTGCTTCTCCGTCTATCTGCTCTATTCCCATTTTCCATGTCCTCCATATTTGTGAGTAAATTATTGCAGATTGAGATAATCACAATTTCACTGAATATGCCATTATTATTATTCTAATTGAGTATGGGATGAATATGTATAAGGTAGACAACACTGTAACATATGCTTTTTATATGATTGTTACCCTAAGATATTCATGTCAAAGCAGATTTTAGTAAAGTATGTATTTCCATATTCATCATCATGGGGAGACCTGCAACAGCTGGGGTAACTGACTTCCTCAGTATTTTTTAACATGAGCAGATGCAGAAAAAATTCCAGGCGAATGTAGTCTGTACTATTTGGTATTGGAATAGTAACGTAATGTTATAACGATACAATAGTTGTTATCAGGGAAGGTGAAATGATCTCTGCTAGAACGTTCTTGTCCATACTTGACTGATTGATGCTATTGGGGGGGGGCGCGATTCAGTAGTTGTCTGTGTGTGTGTGAGGCAGTGAGTACGCGTGAGTGTGCCAGTGTATGAGTGTGTGTTTTTGTTAGCTTCAGTGTCAGCCCCCATTGTGAGAGTCAGCGTTGTGCCATTGTCTCTGGGCCAGCTGCAGTTTAGGGTACAGAGCTGCTCCAGGAGTCTCTGTCTACATAACCACCTTATTCACATGTATGATGAAGCCATACAACCACAAGAAAATATGCATAATAAAAATAATTTGTAATTAAACAAAATGACATGACTGTTTTTTTTTATATACCAAGATGTCATGACATGTGCATTAAGTGTTGGTCTACATGCTCTGGTTAATTCACAGATGATGTGTTTGCGCGTGTGTGGACACTGGCGGTCTGGAGTGTTTGGGTGGCTTACCATGACCATCTGTACTGGACATCTGTGTTGTGTGTGTGTGTGCGTGTGTGCGTGCGTGCGTGTGGTGGTGGGAGTATCAGTTTTTAAAAAGACATTTCCAGAAAATATTCAAAGTGAAGAAAGACATACACTTGGATTACACACAGACTTCATTTCTACACCAACTCCTTCGATTCTTCCCTTTATTCAACCAAAAAATAATTCTGTTATATCTGGGGGGAAATGCTGTTGTCTATCGATATGGGAAACACCCATAGCCTTGACCCTCCCTACTCCAGCACACAGACAGTATTGCTCAAACACCGGAGGCTGGTGAGAGCTGGAACAAAGTCAACTGGAGGAGTCTCATGGCCATACTCAGTCATCACACACATACAGACTTATTGGGACACAGCACTGGCTAAAATAAACACACACCATCTGTTTTTGATCCGTGCTGAATACCGAGAGGAGACTGAGAGAGGAAGAGAGTTCAGACTAACAAGATGCACCTACTGATGATGCCCTGGTTGGTACAGCACCAACAGTAGAGAACAAATGTACTCTTTCAGTTCCAGAGAAACCCTCGAGGGACACAGAGAAGCTGTAGCTCACTCCTCTCTGTCCCCATAGGAAACTATGTTGCTATTGTTGTATTCTCATAATGGTCTGGACATGTTTATAGTTAGCCCCTTCCCACAGGGCACACACTGGTTGAATCAACGTCGTTTCCACGTCCTTTCAAGGAAATTACATTGAACCGACGTTGAGTCGACGTCTGTGACCAGTGAGTTCATAGAATACAGGGAGACGGGGGAAACAGAATTAAGGAAAGAGAGAAAAACTTAACACAGCTTTGATATGACTTGACTAAACGAGCACCATTGCAAGAAGTGATAATCTTCTATTTGTAATAATAATACGTGATGAGTAGGACTATTAGGTGTATAGGCAGCAGATCTTTATGAGTGTTATTTTAAATGATTTGAGTGCTTCTAAAGGTAAGCTGGTTACAATAGCACATGGTTACAATATACAATGTTACAGAATAAAATAAAACAGAGGTGTGAACTATTCATTCATCTAATTTATTTGCATAGATTTAATCATCAAATAAATTGACCACGTGGTGAACGTAAATCATTAGTACATAGAATTGCAGGAAATTCGTTTTTTTTTTTTATCAAGCTTTTGGTGCGATGTATTCAGGCATTCATGCATCTCAATAAGCTAGAACCTAAATGCATTATTAACTTCAACTTGGCCCAATTTACAGGTCCAATTTCCCACCCTGACATAGCCTATCAAGCTAGAATGGGCCTTGCGTCTCACCCAATAGCCAATATAGGCTACATATCCCAAGCAGGGCTACAGCAACTTCCAGATCGGGTCAGGCTCTTGGGCTTTGCGGTGGCCACTCTGGTATGGGTGTCCTTGGCAGAACGGTGTCGCGATAACCAAGTGGTCACATATCGTTCTTGGTTCAACTACGCAACAGCAGGTCGGTGGAGTTCTATGAACATCAAGGCAGACAAGGCTTTTTTCAACGTTCTTAAGTTGGGGGGAAGGGGAGCCAGAAACATGTGGGGAGCATCATCTTGTGGTCATTCCCACTTACTGCAAGCCAACGCAACACAGGGCATTAAATGCCATACTGGTATAATGGGGTAAACAAAACACGATGACACACATTTTGTATCAAGTTTTTTTGGTTTATTTTCATTTAAATATGTTTTAAACTGCCTTATGCTGACATTAAGGATCAAATCATAAAAGGAGACTTCATGAAAAGCTTACGCAGCCCTTCTCTAGTGAAAGGAATCGTGTTTGGGATACAACATTTCCTTTAAAAAAAAAAATTAAAAATCGGAACAAAAAAGCAGATGGTTTGTGTAAAAATGAATATCATAGCAAATACCACAGTGAGGGGAGGATAAGTTATATGTCTTAAAAATGGATAACGTAATGAAAGATAATCGTGACACAAACAGGAGAGTGGTCATGAAAAGAAAACAAAATGAAAAGTACTGTTTCTGCGAACTCGATTAAACACGAATTCACATACGGACACACGAACACACACTCACTGGCAAACACACTCACGCACAAACAGGCACACACGCACTCACTCTCACTCACACACTCTCACACACACATACTGTAGAAGCACCCACACTCACGCACAACACACACACACACATTCAACAACACACACACACACACACACACACACACACACACACACACACACACACACACACACATAGATAAAATGAAGTGATTTGAAAAATGAAACCCTGGTCAAATCTAATGGTATCATACATCCACGTCTTGTGTCTGAAGTGCAGAAAACAACTGAAAAAAATTGAGAGCGATAAATCCGATGCGTAATGAAAAAGCATGCCCATCTTTACTGATCTAACACAACCCTATCCGACTAAAAACCTGGAGTGTTGCCCCTCTATCCTCACCCCTACCCCCTACCCTCTATCCTATACCCTCACCTGCCCAAAGCCCACCCATGCCCTTACCTCTTACCCCACCCAAACCTACATCCCCACTGGGCAAACACTGGTTGAATCAACGTTGAACCAATGTGGGAATAGATGTTGAATTGACGTCTGTGCCCAGTGGGTGCCCACCTACACCTCACCCACATGCATCTGTGGTGACAGGTCTGGTCCTTGCGTCTATGTGGATGTGTGAAGGGAAGACTTGGTGTGGCTGAGGAGGAGGAGGACGAGGGGAGGTTAGTGGGACTGTTGGAGCAGGCCCTGTTCGCCTCTATCAAACACAATGTCCAATTCAGTATACAGAGTGAGGTTGGAGGGAGAGGAGTCTCGTTGCATGTTGAGGTTGAAGGTTGTGAACCTGTCTGTGTATGGGTGTGTGTACAGTTTGTGTATAAATACATGTCTGAATCTGCAGGTTTAGTCAGTGTGTCTCAATGTGAGTGTGTGTGTCTGTGTGTTAGTTAGTGAGTCTGTGTGAGTGAGTGTGTGTGTGTTGACGGGTTGGGGGCAGCACGGGGGTTGGTCGACACAGGGCCTGTCCCTCATCCCTCGTCCCCAGATAGGGACAGGCTTATAGGGCTTGTGTCTTGAGCTCGATGGGCTCCCCGCGGGTGTCCTGCTGGGTCTCCGTCTCGGGGGGTCGGCTGCCCTTCAGTGTGGCCAGGCGCTCAGACAGACCGCGCATGCGGGGAAACAGCATGAAATCGTACAGAAGAGCGCCCATAGCACCTCCTATCATGGGACCCACCCAGTACACCTGACACAACACACACGCGCGCAAAGGTTAGCATGAAGATATGGCACGAGCAACTTGTATTGTTGACGCTAATATAGTTTTGGTATTAACTATACTCTTAAATACTATAAGATCATAGAATCCATGGTGGATTATTTTATCTATTATACGAATATTTCAGATGCTGCATTATGGTGTATGACTGTGCGTTTCTCACCCAGTGGTTGACAAAGTTCCTGAAGAGTACAGCGGGGGCAAAAGACCTAGCAGGGTTCATTCCAGCACCAGTGTAGTACATCTACAGCAGAGAAGGACAACCGGGCGCTCAGAATGAAATACGTGTTTCTGTTGTACACAATGCTGTTTTTTTGTGTGGATTCCACTATGAGTACCTTTTGGTCATTGTGTGTTTGTTCCCCTATCTGTGTGTGTGTGTGTGTTCCCCTATCTGTGTGTGTGTGTTACTCTGGGTGTGTGTTAGTGTCAGTGTGTTGCTCACCCCCATGAGGTGTCCGACGGTGACAGCGAAGCCGATGGACAGGGCAGCAGAGCCCATGCGTCCGTTCCTCCTCTCATCCGTCACGGCAAAGACACAAATCACCAGCTGCATGGTCAGAAACACCTCCACTGTGGTGCCCATGCCCAGACTGATGCCAGGCTGCAGCTGTAGATGGCCAGAGGAGAAAAATATGAATCAAACTTGAGGTCCTTTGTGGACAAGTCATTTTGTAAAATAAGTCTGTCCTCTTTCTAATGAAGTGTATATTGTTTGCGCAGTTAGATGTGGTCTTCAAGTTAGGTTCGTAACAGGACATGTCAGGAATGGCTCAATCAAAGATGCAACACAAATCAACCCAAACTGTTTTTTACATTCATTTTTTCATCAATGCTTTCAGTGGCCTCACCGCTATAGCCTCAGTTTTACATAACACTGATGGCTTGGATTGTGCTCATTGTACAGTAGCAACTATAGTTACCAGAAGGTTCCGTGATGATTCCCTAATCCCTGTTCATCTCTACCCTTTCTAAATCCCCAATTACATTCAAGAAGCCTACCGAAGCTAAACCAAACAATTATCAAACCTTATCAACATTGTTGACTGTTGTTGAGATATATATATATATATCATATTTTTTTGCTTATTTGAGCTAACAAGGGTCCAAAATGGCACCCTATTCCCTATATAGTGCACATATTTTGCAGTGCACCATGAAGGGAATATAGGGAATAGGCCCAGTGCTTTTTGAGATGTGGGTGAGTGGTGTCTTACCATGTTGAGAGCCATGTTGCCCCTCATGTTTTTTGGGGTGACCCCATAGAGCACGGCGACTCCGGCCACGGCCCCCAGAAACTGGGCAGCCCAGTAGAAAAAAGCGCGGAACAGGGACATCTGGGAGCCTACCAGATAGGCGAAAGTGACGGCCGGGTTAATGTGGCCGCCGCTGATGTGGCCGATGGACTGGATGATGGTGGCAGCCGCCAAGCCGAAGCACAGCGCCACATGCAGGATGTGGTGAGGCCCAGTGGTCCAGCGCAGCGCAGCGCCAATGCCGAAAAACACAAAGAACATGGTACCGAAGAACTCAGCGAAGACCGCCCGCCAAAACGCCATGGACCGGAACTCCCACATGCTGACCGTTCACTGGACGCTCCTCGGAACGGGAAATGTTCTTGGGGAAAAAGTTGTTGGGGTGAATCTAGAAAAAGCTTGTACCTTCTAAAAGTCTAGGTGATCTTTTTGTACTGTTTCTGATGCACAAAAAAAAAAAAAAAGTGATTTCCCTTTGGCAGTCAGCTAGCTGGGCTGACCTAAACGTTGTCTCACTGAGCCAATCAGTTGGAAGACAAACGGTTTAAAAAGTCAACAGAGGAATCCACCGACAGATCTATTTCTAATCTACGAACGATCTGGAGTTGACTCGCAGGCAGTCGAACATCAACTCAGCTTTGCTTGCCTCCACTAGCCGCCTGTCGTAGAGACATAGGGGTGTGTGTGTGTGTGGGGGGAGTGTGTGTCTCAGAATAGTTGTCAAGAGGTGTGCATTGATGCTAGAGGAGTGGTTCTAGAATAGAGACAGGGATAGACGGAGTGTCCTGTGGACGTTTTAGCCTCTCTGACGGAGGGGAGAGGGCCCGCCGGGGGCTTTATAACACCCCCCCAGGGGCCCCGAGTGACGCCATAATCCCCCCTCTGGGCCAGGGGTGGGGGGGGCGGACATACAGGACGACCCGAAATCAAACAAACTTAACCCCTCTGTCGCCCCCCCACAATAGACAGAGCGGGAAGAGAGGGGGAGTATCAGGGGAGAGGGTGATTGTGAGGAGAGAAGGAAGGGAGGGGGGTGAGAGAGTAAGAGAGGAAGAGAAAATAGTGAGAGTGAGAGTGACATGAGAGGGAGGAGGGAATCAAGAGAGAGCAAGTGACTGGGTGAATAAGAACTAGGTATGGATATCGACCCCACAGAAGTGATGAGGGGAGTTTGTCTAGTTGGGATAGTGGCATATGTACAGTACGTCATCTGTTGACATGTTATAACCATGATAACCATGGGGACAAGTGCTGATGGCGGGGAACGGACACACACACAGATAATACCTGTCTCTTATACACATCTAGATGTGTATAAGAGACAGCAGAAGAGCCTAACGCCAACAGTGTGCGGAATTAACATGTAGACTGAAATGCCTGACCTTGTGAAACCATTGTCTTAGCATCGAGCATGTACGCCGCATGTGAACAGCGGAGCTGCTTGGTTGTTAGAAATGTGTTCGTAGCCATCATTCATGACTGATAAGATGTCAGGAAGCGCGTGTTGTGCACAGAAGGGAGGGGAAACAAATGAATAGTTGACACGATCAGCTGTGGATTAGTATCATGTCTGTATGTCAGTCTGGTCTGTAACATCTACTAGGTAGAGGTGAATGCAATCACACAAAGCAGTGCATTTAATCACTGACCTCAAATCCAAACGGCGTTGTTAACAGAGGTATTAAGCATACGTTAGTAGTTATAAGAAATACTTAGGGGCTTTGAGCAAGACATTGGGACCTTAAATGTCTGCATATAATGTACAATAATAGGGCACTTCTTAGAGGTAATGAACTTGACATTGACATCCAAAGCACAGGACAGAGGCATGCATATGAACATATAAACGTTGACTACTGCTGCAAAGTGGTTGGAAACAAATACGTTTAGAAAAACGAACAGAATTAGTCGAACTATAAAATATCAGCCCTTCCAGAACAGTCAGGTATAATTTAGACGCAGGTAGCTGTTTCGTCTCTTTCTCACTCTCTCTTCCTCGCTCTCCATCTCTCTAGGAGGTGCTGGGATGTTCAGTGGAGAATTGATTAGGCAGAGGTTTGTATTGTGTATGAGGGTGTGTGTGTTTGCCAGGCAGGAGGGGTGAGAGGCAGGGTGGCCCGCTAGCAGCCAAAGCCCTGAAAAATCCCTGTATGGGTCTGGGGAAAGGGGGAGGGACAGGGCAGGACAGGAGTGGGGGACAGGGGAAACAGGGGTTATTGAGCTCCAACACTGGAGCATCGAGCTGACCAGTCCAGAGCCATCACTGGGCAGAGTGGGCTTTAAATGGAGAACGCTGCGCTCAGCATTTCAACTCTCTAAAAACACGCACAGTGCAAAATGCTGGCGGCACAAGGCAGTTATTTCCTATTGTTTGTTATGGGGAGTGAGAGTGTGTGTGTGCGTGCGCGTGTGTAGATTAGAAAGCAGATCCATGTGTGTTAGAAACTGAAGGTGCATTCGTATGAGTGTGCATGTTAGACGATGTCTGCGCGCACACATTTCGAGCGAGAGTGTCTGTGCGCTCGCGCAACTCTTGAGTGTGTGCAAGAAATATCATTATGGTTTCAATAACGATTGCCCAGTTTTTATTCTTAAACATCCATAACTTTATAGAGTTAACAAAAAACAATTCAAAAAGTTTAACATTTGCAACGAGACATCCATAACAATTCAGGTAACAAAACCCAAAACATATTCAAAAGGTATATCATCCCCCAAAATGGTTTCCTCCTACAATTGCTAATTACAAACCCAAGAATCTTTTAGAAGGGGGTAGGGAAAAGCTGATCCCACAACCGGTTTAGACCTGGGCCATTAGAGGGCTCTTGTCTGAGGACTGATTTGACAGTGAATAGCAGAATAACAGAGCTTCGAGGGGAGCGAGCCTTAGGAAGATGACAGAGATGGTGGCCTATGTTAGCGTGTCAATGATCAGAGTACAGAACGCTAGCCTCTTTAGCATTTCAAAGCATTCACAGACAACAGGGTGAGTAATGCTAAAATAAAAGGATTCTGTGTTACAAAACGGACATTTCTTTGAGTGGTTTTTGGGTTATATCTCACATTTCTGCGTAAATTAGTATAACATCACTGATAACACTGAATATTGATACAATTGTGTAATAGATATATAATGTATGTACAATTTTACATGTTGTGGCTAAGTGTGAAGGTTACACATTCATATGTATTTAGAAATTATAACTGTGTTGTCTTCATCATTATATGATCATATTGTATATTTAAGCAATAAGGCCCGGTGGTGTGGTATATGGCCATTATACCACGGCTAAGGGCTGTTGTTAAGCACGACGCAACGTGGAGTGCCTGGATACAGTTCTTAGCCGTCGTACGACGCAACGTGGAGTGCCTGGATACAGTTCTTAGCCGTGGTATATTGGCCATATACCACAAACCCACGAGGTGCCTAATTGCTATTATAAACTGGTTACCAATGTAAAAAATAAATGTTTTGTCATACCCGTGGTATACGGTCTGATATACCACAACTGTCAGCCAATCAGCATTCAGGGCTCGAACCACCCAGTTTATAATATTGCATTTATCTTATGCTAATGTACACAGAACATTCTCCAGTGTTAAATTAAACACTGGTCCAGTGTCTATACAGGTCCACACTTTTCAGTGTTAAATTAATACACTGCTTAGTGTAAAGTGTTATTTGCATATTTCCCAGAGTGCCTTGTCTTTCGAGTGAATTGTAGAATATTGATGAGTGAGAAAGTTACATAGGGTCAAAGGTCAAGGAATACTAACGTCCCCTGTTATCAGTAAAGGTGAGACGTTAGCGTATCTTGGGGGTATGATCTTTGACCCTATGTAACTTTCTCACTCATTATTCACAATTCATTCAGGATTACCGTAATCATGGTAGCATCCACATTAATGTAGAAGTGTTTAGAAACATATTCTCTTCTTATTTACAATAAAAGTGACTCCAAAACGACACAAAACATTATTTACCATGAATTTCTATAGGACACAAATCATCTGAAACACAACCAAAACAAACTGCAAATGCATCCAACAAGTTTGTAAAGTCACAAGCTTGATGTAATCATTGCGTGGTAGGAATATGGGACAAAATACCAAACTTTTGACTACTTTATTTCCAAGACTCTTTAGAGGAGTCAATAACTTTTACCCACCTTTTTTAGGGAAAAAAATATTACTTGCTAAACTAAATCTCTTTCTCTGTGCAATTGTGTTAGTATAAAATAATATAATTTTCCCTTTTTTTATGCGTGCTTCAAAAAGTATGCATACCCCTTGACTTATTCCACATTTTGTTGTGTGACAGTCTGAATTCAAAATTGATTAAATAGATTTTTTTCTCACCGATCTGCACACAATGCTCCATAATGACAAAGTAAAACATGTTTTTATACATTTTTGCAAATGTATTGTAAAATGAAATACAGAAATATCTAATTTACATAACTATTCACACCCCCGAGTCAATACTTTGTAGAAGCTCCTTTGGCGGTGATTACAGCTTTGAGTCATCTTGGGTATGTCGGTATCAGCTTTGCACATCTGAATTTGTGGATTTTCACCCATTCTTTTTTCAAGCTTTGTTAAATTGGATGGGGAGTGGCGGTGAACAGCAATTTTTCCACAGACTTT
The DNA here is from genome assembly GCF_002910315.2 of Salvelinus sp. IW2-2015. NCBI lineage: Eukaryota > Metazoa > Chordata > Actinopteri > Salmoniformes > Salmonidae > Salvelinus > Salvelinus sp. IW2-2015. The sequence goes on from NC_036847.1 coordinate 5,030,940, forward strand.
CAATAGGATTCAAGTCTAGGCTTTGGCTGGGCCACTCAAGGACTTTCACATTCTTGTTCTGAAGCCATTCCAGCATTGCCCCAGTCTAAGGTCTTTTGCACTCTGAAGCAGGTTCTCATGAAGGATTTGCCTGTATTTGGCTTCATTCATTGTTCCCTCTATCCTTACCAGTCTCCCAGTCCCTGCCGCTGAAAGGCATCCCCATAGCATGATGCTGCCACCACCATGCTTCACGGTAGGGATGATGTTAGATGGGTGATGAGCTGTGCCTGGTTTTCTCTGGACACAGCGCTTTGCATTCAGGCCAAAGAGTAACATTTTTGTTTCTTCAGACGACAGATTATTTTGCCTTTTTGCAAACTTTTTTGTGTACTGTCATTTACCTTTTTGTCAGGAGTGGCTTCTGTCTGGCCACTCTCCCGTAAAGCCCAACTTGATGAAGTGCTGTAGAGACTTAGCGATCCGGCAGGTTCTCCCATCTCAGCCATGGAACTCTGTAGTTCTGTCAGAGTGGTCATTAGGTTCTTGGTCACCTCCCTGACCAAGGTCCTTCTTGCCTGGTTGCTCAGTTTGGTCAGACGGACAGCTCTAGTCAGAGTCTAGGTAGTTACATATTTTTTCAATTTCCCAATGATGGAGACCACTGTGCTCTTGGAAACTTTCAACACTCTAGAAATTATTTTAAACCCTTCCCCAGATATCTGTCTCATCACAATTCTATCTCAGAGATCTACGGACAGTTCCTTGGACTTCATGGTATCGTTTCTACTCTGACATGCACTGTCAACTGTGGGACCTTATATAAACAGGTGTGTTTCTTTCTAAATCATGTTCAATCAATTGAATTGACCACAGGTGGACTCCAATCAAGTTGTAGTGACATCTCAAGGATGATCAAAGGAAATTGAATGCACCTGAGCTCAATTTGGAGTGTCATAGCAAAGAGGTGTGAATACCTATGTAAATGAGATATTTATGTATTTCATTTTCAATAAATTAGCAAAAAAAATCTAAAAACAGATTTTCACTTTGTCATTATGGGGTATTGTATGTAGATAGGTAAGAAAAACATCTATTGAATCCATTTTTTAATTCAGGCTGTAAAATGTGGAATAAGTCAAGGGGTATGAATACTTTCTGAAGTCAATTTAGCTCATTATTTGAATAATTTATTTTATACTGTTATTATTGCTCATCTTTATCAAGGGTGTCAATAATTTCAGACCCCACTATATATTGTTGTGTAGCATGATGTGTCCCTTTCTAGTTTTGCTCCTGTTTGTTGACCTGCTTAGCCCTCATGGCGGTCTGGGTGACGGTGGACAGGGAGGACCGGGATACGCTGGTTGCCTCCACCATCTCTATGTCCTTACAGGTCAGACACGCAACCAGCTTCTGCCTCGATGCACTGGGGGCAAAGAAGAACTCATGGGACACCCCGGCCAGCACTGCACCCAGCACCGGTCCAATCCAGTACACCTGGGGGAGGGATGTGGAAGGGGAGAGATAGTGGTTAGGACTAATGGAGACATGGATAGAAGAAAGAGGGAAAGAGAGGGAAAGAGCTGAAGGGAGGGAGTGAGAGAGGGGGGGAGAGAGAGAGAAAGAGAGAGCAAGAGAGAGAGAGAATTTGTTCGGTATGCAGTTCAAGGTGATATTGTGACTAATAGATGTGGAGGGTTTTACCCAGTGGTTTTCCCAGAAGCCAGTGATGATGGCTGGACCCAGGGAACGTGCCGGGTTCATACTGCCTCCAGAGAACCGACCCTAAGAGGACACATACCCAATGATTAAAACATAGTACAGTAAACTGAACTAAACTACACTACACAAAACAACACTAATAAACGAAACGATTAAACTAAACTACCCTCAACTACACTAAACTATTAAACTAAATTACATTAGAGATAAGAGGAATCAGACGTGAACAGTTCTGACCCCGATGAGCACGCCTGCGCTGAGAGAGAAGCCGATGGCCAGGTTCCCTGGTTCTGTGTTCTCCCTCCGACGGTGGTCCTCCACAGAGAACACAGTGAAGACCAGCTGGAACGTTGCCAGAAGCTCCATCCCTAGAGCCTGGGCCGCGTTCACCTCGAGAGGAACCTAGAATTGGAGGATGGGAGGGGTGTTAGGGTTCCAAATGAAACAAAAAGTCTAAAAGAGTAACATGATTAGATTTAGACTCCCCCCCCTCCTTTCACACACACTGACCCTGCTGACGAAGCAGTCTGCGTTGGTTTTGAGGGGCAGGGCGAAATAGAGAGCCCCGGCCCCCAGGGAAGCCCCCAGACACTGGGCTCCCACGTACACCAGGGCCCTCACCAGGTCCAGCCTCCGCGTGGCCAACAGAGACAGGGTAACTGCTGGGTTCACCTGCACCATGAGAGAGAGAGGCATAGAGTTAGAATTGACACTCAATCATAGTGATCACTTTACAGTCATTCTGTGGAGAAAGGTTAGAGACACACACATGCATACAGACACACAACCATAAGTCCAGAAAGGCAGGTTCACCTGGGCTCCGCTGATCTCTCCAAAACAGTGTCCCAGGGCAACAGCCACCATGCCTGCAGCCAGGGCTGGGTAGAGGGGCCCCGTGGAGGCCTCTCCAGGGCCCGGCACAGAGGCCCCCAGAACAGCACTCACAAACACCAGGGAACCCAGCAGCTCGGCCAGCATGGCACGCCAGAACTCACGACTACGCAACTCCTCAGGGAGAGGGAACAGGGCCACATGTTTTAATCCTCCTGAGACAAAGCAATTAATTTTTGTCCTCTCTAGTGGACATCAGTTCCTTGTGCATATCTCTGAGGCCATACAAGCCCTGTATTAAGTCCTGTTGTCCTTTTGAGAAGACATTCTGGGCTTTTCAATCATATCACATATGTGGGGGTGTGACCTTGACAACTTTATCTTCCTGGGGCCAGACTCACAAAACCTTATTAAGAAGACATTTCTTCTTAAATGCCATTTTTTCCTTAACTATAGACTTAAGAAGAAAGTTAAGCAAAGTTGCTATTCCTTAAAAAGGTCATTGGAAATGTTCTTGCACAGAAAGTCAAGATGAAATTTATTTTCAAGAATCTAATTTTCTTAATTCCAAGATAGCTAAACCCGTGTCTTAAATTCAGGGCAGTGAGAGAAAAAGCTCATGAAAGCAATTGAACATGTTTCATTCACTCACAAACTTCATCTGAAATTTTCAGTATTGATTCTTTTAAACCCAAGAACAGGTTTTAGAAACGTAATCTCAACAAGAAATATGCTAATTACTAGCTAGATAGCTAGCTAGATAGCTAGCTAAATGTAGCAAGAAAAATCTTAAGAATATTCCTAAAAATATATTTGAGAAGTTCATAAAAAAATCATTAAATCTGAGGATATTATTTAGGAATTGCACTTACAAACTATCTTATGAAGTTCTTTATCTTACATATTTTTTACGAAATAGGTTTTTTGTGAATCTGAGCCCTGGTTCTTAAAAAAATGTCAAAATGTGCACATTTTATGGAAATTTGAAAAGAAGTGTGTGTAATTATTATCATTTTTGTGAGTTTGATATTCAAATTGTTTCTAGTAAGTAAATATATCAGGAATAGTTAAGTGAGTTGTCAGGACTGTGTTATAATTTGTTCACATTAAATAAGAGCTAAATAAGAGATTATCAAGAAATGTCCTCTGTAGTGGACACCCGGATGCAGCAACTATGTTTTTTACGTACTATACCCCCACAAAAAAATGTAAATCCCAAACCTTTTTTTTCAGGTCTCAGAAGGATATAGCATTAAACTACCATTGTAAATACCATATCAAACCATATAAAAATAAGAGTTTTATTAGCATGCTAACCAACCCACGCCTCTCTGATACTTCCATTTCGGCTTATCCTTAACACTTATCATTAGATTATGGTAGATGTGGGCACAATCCAAATCAAATGGCCTAGCAAGTTATAATGAAGTTATGGAACTAATCTGTGGATTGATCATTATCAATGTCTGAAGAGGCCTTACTGCCACGTTGATCCACGTTCAGGTTATTAAAATAACTTGACTAATTGCCTGATAATGTCCAATCACTTCTTGCCAACCGGTGGTAAAAACCAAGATTTTTTTTTTTTTTATATACACACACACAGCCACACTCACAAGGCTGTCATTGTAAATCAATATTTGTTGTCTTGAACCAACATTAGTTAATTACAGGTGAAGTAAGATAAAGGAAAAGTAAGCATCTACATTGGGCTTATGGAAACTTTATGAATGTTCGATAAAGCCTTTATAAGTTGTGTAGGAAGTAAAAAAATATATATTTTAACTCACCTCACGCAGTGTCATGTTGAACAGGTTGAGTGCGTAATTATCTGTCTTGTTTTTCTCTCCGTCCGTTTCTGTCCTTCTGCGGGATCCTTTTCTCTGTCTGCCTGTCTCGCCTTCTGTTCGTGTGTTTCGTCTGTGTGACTGGTCTTTCCCTGGAGGAGCGTCTGAGTGGCCCAACCACAACACAAGAGGACTGCCCCCCTCTCTGTCCCCCTCCTCACCCCCCTCTCTCACCCCTCCTTTTACTGACCCCCTTCCTCTCCGTTTTGCCTCCTCCCTCTCCTACCTGTGTGTTATGAATTAAGTGGAGTGATTGTCCAAGTGTGTTTGGTCACCATTCCCCCTCCCCCAGTATGAGGCTATGTTCCCCAAGCGAGGGCTTCTCCTCCTGGGCTGAGCTCAGCTGGAGTGTCCTGAGCACCTGGCACACATCATAGCTCCTCGGACTCATTTTCATATCAATGACACTGAGGAGAGGCCCATTACTGAGTAGAGATGGAGAGAGCTAGAGGAGCCATATCATGAACAGGCCATATCATTACCAAACACAATTACATTGTCCACATTATGGGATGGACTGATCAGCAACTGTATATGGGTACAGTTTGATTGGATCCAACCACAAGGTCAATCTATCCCATATATTGTAATCAATACTTTTTTGAATGATTGATAGCTGTAACAACGTTATCATGTTGGCATAGAGAAACAGAGGCAGAGAAAAAGATAGAGGCTGCAGTGATAGTGGGATGAGTGCAGGGGTGTCTGAAGGACAGTGAAAGGTTGACCTTGACGTCATGATCCTTCCACACGGAAAAGAACTGAACACTTTCCTGGTATTAAAAAGGGCCAAAGGTTTCTATCTAATCTAAAGTTTATCTTCAATGATCTAATATGTAACTGTTCATCTCCCACGCACCATGGCATCTCCTCCCGCCCCTCCTCCTTTTTCTCTCTTTCATCAACCTACTTGTGAGGTACCATTCGAATCGCCATGGAGACAGTCTCTTTCATGATGCAGTTGCCATGGCGCCTATTGTGATGCTGGCTCAATGGATGCTTTTTCTCATCATCTTTGATAGGAAACAAATACCCCTGTGAAGATCCACCCTAAAAAAACACACAGAGTTGCTGTATTTTAACATTCACAATGTATTTACTTTTTTGAGGTATTTGATAACCATTTTACAAACATTATCCTTGCAATAAAGTCAAGATATGAGCCAAATTGCACGGCCATGAGTCTCAAGTTGTGACGTGTTGTGCGACAGGCTGTGTGATAGTTTTGATTAGAAGATTAATCAAACAGATCAGGCTTACATTTTTTAAATGGCTGATAGAGTGGTGTATGGGGGACAAGAGGGGACCAGACGAGGTCAATGTCCAAGAGAAGCCCCCTAGGCTTCAGGGGCCCACTCCGTACAAGACCCGGTCCAGAATTAACTGGTTGGGGGGGAATGGTAGCGTGCCCCATTATGGGGTGGATTACCCCACTCCACGGGCGTTGTTATGCCCCTTTTGTGGAGTTAAGCCCCCCTCTGTGGGGCAGGATGGGTGGGGTCGAGCAGTGGAACCTGCTGGCTGGGGAGTTTTCAGTCCCCTCCACCCAGAGTGCTGACACTAACACAACCACAACCATGTGCACACACACACACACACACAAACCCCCACTCAGACCTCTAACTGGTTGCCACTAAAACCCCTCGAAAAGTGCCAGCTAAGGGATACAAGGGAGATAGAGACCATCCATCAATCCCATAATAGAGAGTGCATGGATAGTGTCAGAAGAAAGTTACGCCGTTATCTCCCTCTTCCATAGCATCAACTTCTAAACGATCAGCACACTCACCCATTCTGGTTTCTGTGTGAAAGGTGTAAATGAGACCTCTTCCCCCTCGGTCCCATTTAAGAAGAGGAAGTCCAGCTGGCGCCGACTGGAGGGCCTTCCCTGCAGCATGTGCTCCAGACAGGGCTCACCAGGGTACTGAGGTGTACATAGGGTTGGTCTGCGAGTGTGTACAGCGCCGCTCTTACACCTCCATTCAAGCGGAGGCTACTGTACGAGACTGCTACAGTGATTTAATAAAACACAAACAGGAGTGAAATGAGGACCCAGGGACATTTGGAGTGTCGTCTCTCTACTAGATGTTTTTTTATTCAACTCACAGTACATTCTACAGATGCACACGTGTTACATCACCTCGATACAACATGGTCTCGTAATACGTCCTCTTAAAAATGATAGATTGGTCCTAGAAATATAGAAAGGAACAAATTTAAAGTCACAAAAACTGTACATTATTAAAAATTCACTTAACACCACATTTGCTTTTATTTTCATGTCTTTTCTTTTTAAATATAGAAAAAAGAATGTCCCTTTTGTGTAGCAAGGAACACAACAATGCATTTCCTATCGACTGGTTTCAGTTCAGTGTAAGAAGCTTTAAATAAAACCTGGATTGTGGAGTATCGCCCTGCCGCCGTCATACCTTTCCCATAACCCACCAAACATGCCACGCTATGGAGCGCAGTGGCCCCTTTACAGAGAAAAAAATGTATTCATAATAAGAACGTGAGGTTAGCTAAATGTGCACATACTTGTATAGACGCCTATTTTCAGCACGAGTCAAGAACAAAAGGTTTCTCCTAACACACAAGCTATGCCTGTTCTCTACTGCCAAGCTGCAGAAACCTACACACAAACACCTCTCAACGCACATTTCCTGTTATTCCGCAGTATTCAGAAAGAAAAGAGTAATAGCATCTCCCCAACCTGAAAGTTAAGCTTGTATTTTGCGGGAAGGGGGTTATGAGTTCTTGTTTTAGAAGCACAAGCCTGTGTCTCTACGTTAAGTATCAAATTGACGATTGAACATTTTCAGTGTTTCCCAAATACCTGTTAAGATCCTTTAAACTTAGAATGCAGATATATTTTTTAATCACTAGGAAATATTGAGTGACATTTTTCCATAACATCAAAACAATTCTTCCAACAAAAGGATGTCGGTAAAAACATGACATATTGCAACAGAACAGTCAACCAATAATATTTCAGCAGCGTGCTAGTTTTCCCGCATAATTTGGCCAATATGGTAAGCTGCAACACAAAGCGAACAGTGTTTTAAACGGAGGTTTAAAATGGCGGTAGCGTCTTATTAGTCCTATTCACACAGTCTATGGGCACACCTCACCTGAAAATTCCCATTGCTGTGACTACCGGTCTTTGTTGTGATTACGAAGCAGTGAAAACACAAAAAAGTAATTTTTAAAAAAGCCTCCAGTTTCTGAAACCAGTGTCCTTCACACAGCAGCAGGGTAGTCGTGTTTATGTGTGTGTGTCTGTAGGTGTGTGGGTGTGTGTGTGTGAGTTAGGGGTTGGTTACGTGTGATGTGACAACCTTTAGAGAGAAAAAAACGATCCTTTCCACTTTGTTTTACTGGCCTTTTCATAAATCGTCTAGACATCTCAACTATATAGTCTGTACACATTCACTACAAGCTATTGCTATTAAATAATCCCAGCTATTGTACTCTTTATATATATATATATATATATATATATATAGAATATATAATAAAAATATATTGAGAAAAATTGCTTCTAGGCATAAGACCACACATTACATTTCCATTGAACAGTTAAGAGAGTATTCCAATCCCAAAGTGTTTGAGCGAACCGTAGGGTTTTGATCCACTTGTGGTCGAAACGAGGTCAGAGCATATCCGGTCTGAAGCGAAGTGGTCGCATTGGTCTGGCCAGGACCATGACACAGGGCAGAATTTGAGAACCAATCAACTCAGGGCCTCAGACCCTCCTCCCGCCCCCCAGAGCAAGGGATGGACCAATATTGTGGCCTTGTTATGAGAAAAGGGGTGAGGCTTAGGAGAGAAGGTGACGACGTGAGGCTTAGGAGAGAAGGTGACGACAGCAGAATTCCAAGCAGGTGGTCAGGTGCAGAAGTGAGGGTGCAGTGGGAGGGCGGGAGGGAAGAGAGGTGGAGAGCTCAAACATCCCCCTCTCTGTCATCAAGAGAATTTCAACCCAACAGGGTCGAGGTTTTAAAAAGGAAAAACAAGAACGACAGACAAATAACCAAATCTATACATATCTATACAGCGCTGGAGGAGACTCCAGCCCAGACAGTCTTAGTAGTAATGGAGAGCATAAGCGTCAGACAATGGGGTTAGGGCACTGTCCTTGGCCCCACCCCCAGCGCCCTGGGCTCCTATTTGTCCTTGCTCTCGTAGAACTCCGCCCAGCGGTTCTCGAAGAAGCCCTTCATGGAGTGTCCAGCCATGCCCACCTCGGACGTGTCCTCGTTGAACTGCTCGCAGTTGTTGAACACCAGATGGGCGTCCGCTGCAAACTCCTCACAGCTGCAGTACCTGGGAGCAGGGGAGGAGAGGGGAGAAAGACAGGTCAAATATAAAGGTGACAGGTTTTCAGTAACATTATGGAAAACGAGAGAAACCGGCCTCCTTAAGGAAGTTTGGGTTATGTTGTCGACTGACACACAGACAGAGAGTGAAGTAGTGCCCTGTACCCTCCCTGTAGCAGCCTCTCCCTCATGGTGAGGAAGTCCATGGGGTTCTTGATGATGCGTCGGTAGCCAGGCACCATGCGGGGGTTGACTGGCTCCAGGAAGGGCCAGGCGTCAGCGTGAGACTCCATCTCCATAAGGATGATTCTACACACACACACACACACACACACACACACACACACACACACACACACACACACACACACACACACACACACACACACACACACACACACACACACACGTTAGAAGTGGTCCTACAGAAACCAGTGTAACAAGAAGTGATCTGAAGTCAGTAAATGGAAGCTCGTGGTCCTTTAACGACAAACACTGAGGAGATAACTGATCTAAGTTCAGACTCACTCGCAGTAGGTGAGGTCGGGCTGGTTGCGAGTGGTCATGCGGCGGCGCTTGGCGGGCGAGAAGCCCGTCGTGCATCCCCCGTCTCCCGAGTAACGGGAGGAGGAGGATGAGGTGGGGCCGCCGTCCTTATGTCGCATTGCCATGCCATCACCACCGCCACTACGTCTGCTGGGCACCGTCTCCTCGCCAGAACTGTCGTCTTCGTACCTCCTCTTCTTCACCCGGGTCCTCTGCTTGGAGGAGCGCTGGTTGCTATGTGGTGACTCACCGTCACTCGCCTTATAAACAACAACGGGACACAGTGAGACAGAGAGTAAATAACAGCCCTGGGGAAAGGTTAAGGAGGACTCAGGGCCACTTTACAGAGTAGCAGGTTTTGAAGGAGATGAGGGCGTACGGTAGCCTGGGTGACGCGCGACCCACGTGACTACACAGCGAGCTGTGGGTAGAGAGGCTGGTGTTAGCATGACTAGGCCTAAGGGCCTCACTGCTACTGACAGTATTACGGTTTAATAACGGGTTCAGTTTAAAATGAAATTCGTCAAAACGACAGGGCAGATAATTGTAATCACATTGCATCAATGTGACTTTTTGGTTGAATTTTCAAAAAGTAATCAGTTTCTCCCAGGTTGAAAAGGCAGGAGATTTCTATCTGCGACGTTATGAACCCCTGCCCTCTGGTAGAGGCTTGGCAGACTTTACCTATTGGAACAAAACGAAACTCAACGCAGTACATGAATGTCGTTTTTCGTCACAAAATAAGGGGGCTCCTTGTAGTACGTAGGCCTGCCTACTTCGCTTTCAACTCAGTTTTTCTCCTCTCAAATTTTGAATAAAAAACTTTTTCAAATCTCTGGAGCAGCTGATATCTACCTTCATCTGGAATAGCAAACCTTCCGGAATAAAAAAAAACCAAATGCTTCAAATAAACCACTCTGAAGGTGGTTCAGCTTGACCTAATTTCAAATTCTATTATTGGGCTGCTAACATTCAGAAACTCACATTTTGGCTTCATACCCCTGGGACAGACTGGTGCCTTCTAGAAGCTTGGTCCTTTCCGCTCTCACTTCCCTTGTTAGCTCCACTAAACCCATTACTGCATCCAAATTTACTTCTAATCTGGTTGTAGTTTCTTCTCTTAAGATCTGGACAAAGTTTCGGGAACCATTTTTGGTTTTAAAGGCCCCTCTGTACTGGGATCCATTTGCAACAACCATTTTCTCCCCCTTCGTCTTTGGATTCTGCCTATTGTATGTGGAAAAACAAAGCCTTGATAAGCTTCAAAGACCTTTATGAAAATGAGGTCCTCTGCAGTTTTAACGATCATCTCTCTACCCTTCCCACTGAATGAACAATGACTACACTTAAGTAAACACAATTACATTTAGATTTGACTCCCAAAACAGTTAAGACGTTGAACTAAAATGCCTCTACCGCAATATATGCACTAAATACACAAAATGTATTCTCACTCATCTATTCTTATTTGTATTTCCTTAAAAACAAAGCTATTTCTATTACATATATACAGTTGAAGTTGGAAATTTACATACACCTTAGCCAAATACATTTAAACTCAGTTTTTCACAATTCCTGACATTTAATCCTTGTAAAAATTCCGTCTTCAGTCAGTTAGGATCACCACTTTATTTTAAGAATGTGAAATGTCAGAATAATAGTAGAGAGAATGATTTATTTCAGCTTTTATTTCTTTCATCACATTCCCAGTGGGTCAGAAGTTTACATACACTCAATTAGTATTTGGTAGCATTGCCTTTAAATTGTTTAACTTGGGTCAAACGTTTCAGGTAGCCTCCTTGCTCGCACACGCTTTTTCAGTTTTGCCCACAAATGTTCAATAGGATTGAGGTCAGGGCTTTGTGATGGCCACTCCAATACCTTGACTTTGTTGTCCTTAAGCCATTTTTGCCACAACTTTGGAAGTATGCATGGGGTCATTGTCCATTTGGAATACCCATTCACAACCAAGCTTTAACTTCCTGACTGATGTCTTGAGATGTTGCTTCAATATATCCACATAATTTTCCTCCCTCATGATGCCATCTATTTCATGAAGTGCACCAGTTCCTCATGCAGCAAAGCAACCCCACAACGTGATGCTGCCACCCCCATGCTTCACGTTTGGGATGGTGTTCTTCGGCATGCAAGCCTCCCCCTTTTTCCTCCAAACATAACGATGGTCATTATGGCCAAACAGTTCTATTTTTGTTTCATCAGACCAGAGGACATTTCTCCAAAAAGTACGATCTTTGTCCCCATGTGCAGTTGCAAACCGTAGTCAGGCTTTTTTATTGCGGTTTTGGAGCAGTGGCTTCTTCTTTGCTGAGCGGCCTTTCAGGTTATGTCGATATAGGACTCGTTTTACTGTGGATATATATACTTTGTACCTGTTTAATCCAGCATCTTCACAAGGTCCTTTGTTGTTGTTCTGGGATTGATTTGCACTTTTTACACCAAAGTACGTTCATCTCTAGGAGATAGAACGCGTCTCCTTCCTGAGCGGTATGACGGCTGCGTACACAGGCACACCTCCAATTGCATCAATTTATGTTAATTAGCCTATCAGAAGCTTCTAAAGCTATGACATAATTTTCTGGAATTTTCCAAGCTGTTTAAAGGCACAGTCAACTTAGTGTATGTAAACTTCTGACCCATTGGAATTGTGATACAGTGTATTATAAGTGAAATAATCTGTCTGCAAACAATTATTGGAAAAATTACTTGTGTCATACACAAAGTAGATGTCCTAAACGACTTGCCAAAACTATAGCTGGTTAACAAGAAATTTGTGGAGTGGTTGAAAAACGAGTTTAATGACTCCAACCTAAGTGTATGTAAACTTCCAACTTCAATTGTATAATTGGCTATATAGATATGTTTATGATACAGATCTACCAGGGCCAAGACATATTGTGGCATGCCACAGGGTATGACAATTGGACCTGTATTATTCTTAATCTATATCAATGACCTTGGTGCTGTGTCTATCATACTTCCCATTCTCTTTGCTGATGATACCAATTTGATTTTATCACACAAGAATTTTGATTCACAAATCAATGAAGCCAACTCAGGCATGGCCACATTTTCTGAATAGTTCCAGAAAAACAAATTATTTTTAAATGCAATTTCCCCCCCCAAACTTTATTGTATTCACTAGTAAGAATAAGAAATATTGTTTAAAAAAAGAGCCAGAATCTCAATTGGTGGGAATGAAAAGGAACACGTTACATCCACTAGATTCCTCTGAGTTTTAATAGATGAAAAGTTTTCCTGGAAAGATCATATTCAATTTGTCTGCAGCAAAGTGATGAAATCTGTTGATATCATCAGAAAGATTAATGGTTTGGTTCATCAGGCTTGCTTCCTAACTCTATAATATAGCTTAATTTACCCATATCTCATTTACTGGCCAGTACATATGCCTCACACCTACACAGAATTACTCATACAAAATACATTTGCAAGACTAGCCACCTTCTCTAATTACCTGGCTCCATCTATACCTTTGTTTAAGAAACTCAATATCTTGTCTATTTACGACAATGTACGACAATTATGCACCTCCCAGACAGTTTACCTAAACCCTTCAATGGATTCTTCCAGGTTAATACTGAAATACATCTATACAATTATCTTCACATAACATCATCCCTCAATAACTTCAAGCGAAGACTGGGGGTCAGCCTGATGAACCAAACTACTAAGTAATCTCCTCCATATAGCCTAACTCTCTCACAGTCACACACATTTAAACAAAACAAATATATATATTTTTTGTGTGACTACTGATCAATTAATTTATACTTAGGTTTTGTTATCGGTTAAAATTTTTGTACTTATGTATTGAATATATTTTTTGGTGGTGTGGTTTTCATGTAAGCCCTTGGGCTTCCAACCACACCTGCACATTGTTTTTTAAATAATTATTTTATTTGTATTGTTGTCTATCACTTGTTTTCTTTGGTGCAAATAAATACAACTAGATACAACTAAAACTATGCGATTCCAGTCTATTTTAAAATGGTAAAAACAGGTGCTAGCCATGTGCTTTTACTACATGAGCAAAAATTATTACATTGTATTTTTATCCGATATGGGAGTGAATGCATTCAAGCAGCATATCAAAATGGTATAATGTTGTAGGTTACAATGTTGCAGGTTAGCCAAGGCATAATTTTTTATTATAAATCAGATTATTTCACATGGACATGTGGGAAGCTAAAAAGCTAGCTAGCTAGCCGTTTTAGCCAGCTAGCTAGCAAGCAAGCAAGCAAGGGAAGACAAGAAAATCACTGCTATCGCCCGTCTGAATGTTGCTATTTGGGAGACTAGGAACGCAAGGATCGGCAAAGTATCATGCTACCAAAAGGTATACATTGATCCCCAAAGAATCTGACTCCGGCAAACGCACGCCCTTTAAATGACCGAGTAAGCTGTGGATCGACCTTTAGGTGAACAGTGACCACTGCTGTAATCCATAAGGGTAGCCGAGCAGAACCCCAGTCAGTCCTCACCTTGGAGAAACAGGTGGGGCAGAACCAGTCCCCCTCTGGCACCTGGGTGACCTTTGGCCTCAGGCAGTACATGTGGCAGCCGCGGTCACAGCAGTCACACAGCAGCAGGTACTCATCATTATCCCCCTTCCTGCACACTTGACACGTCTACAACAGACACACAGGTAGAGTCTTGAAGACAAAATTTATGTTGCTGTCTTTGAGATTATGATAGTATACAGCATGTGTTTACTGGAAGCTGCTTTGGATTTTGTTATTTTTTTATTTCACCTTTATTTAGCCAGGTAGGCAAGTTGAGAACAAGTTCTCATTTACAACTGCGACCTGGCCAAGAATAAAGCAAAGCAGTTCGACACATACAACAACACAGAGTTACACATGGAATAAACAAAACATAGTCAATAATACAGTTGAAGAAAATCTATATACAGTGTGTGCAAATGAGGTAAGAAAAGGGAGGTAAGGCAATAAATAGGCCATGGTGGCGAAGTAATTACAATATACCAATTAGACACTAGAGTGATTGATGTGCAGAAGATGAATGTGCAAGTAGAGATACAGGGGTGCAAAGGAGCAAGATAAACAAAATAAATAAATATAGTATGGAGATGAGGTAGTTGGATGGGCTATTTACAGATGGGCTATGTACAGGTGCAGTGATCTGTGAGCTGCTCAGACAGCTGGCGCTTAAAGCTAGTGAGGGAGGTAAGAGTCTCCAGCTTCGGGCCTCCCGGGTGGCACAGTGGTCTAGGGCACTGCACCGCAGCGCTATCTGTGCCACCAGAGACTCTGGGAACGCGCCCAGGCTCTGTCGCAGCCGCGACCGGGAGGTCCGTGGGGCGACGCACAATTGGCCTAGCGTCGTCCGGGTTAGGGAGGGTTTGGCCGGTAGGGATATCCTTGTCTCATCGCGCACCAGCGACTCCTGTGGCGGGCCAGGCGCAGTGCACGCTAACCAAGGTCGCCAGGTGCACGGTGTTTCCTCCGACACATTGGTGCGGCTGGCTTCCGGGTTGGATGCGCGCTGTGTTAAGAAGCAGTGCGGCTTGGTTGGGTTGTGTTTCGGAGGACGCATGGCTTTCGACCTTCGTCTCTCCCGAGCACGTACGGGAGTTGTAGCGATGAGACAAGATAGTAACTACTAACAATTGGATACCACGAAATTGGGGAGAAAAAGGAGGGTAAAATTAAAAATAAAAGAAATATTTAAAAAAGAGTCTCCAGCTTCAGTGATTTTTGCAATTCATTCCAGTCATTGGCAACAGAGAGAACTGGAAGGAAAGGCAGCCAAAGCAGGAATTGGCATTGGGGGTGACTAGAGAGATATACCTGCTGAAGCGTGTGCTACGGGTGGGTGGTGCTATGGTGACCAGTGAGCTAAGATAAGGTGGGGCCTTACCTATCAGAGACTTGTAGATGACCTGAAGCCAGTGGGTTTGGCGACGAGAATGAAGCAAGGGCCAGCCAACGAGAGCGTACAGGTCGCAGTGGTGGGTGGTATATGGGGCTTTGGTGACAAAACGGATGGCACTGGGATGGCACTGCATCCAATTTGTTGAGTAGAGTGTTGGGGGCAACTTTGTAAATGACATCGCCGAAGTCGAGGATCGGTTGGATGGTCAGTTTTACGAGGGTATGTTTGGCAGCATGAGTGACGGATGCTTTGTTGTGAAATAGGAAGCCGATTCTAGATTTAATTTTGGATTGAAGATGCTTAATGTGAGTCTGGAAGGAGAGTTTACAGTCTAACCAGACACCTAGGTATGTGTAGTTGTCCAAATATTTTAAGTCAGAACCGTCCAGAGTAGTGATGCTGGGCGGGCGGGCAGGTGTGGGCAGCAATCGGTTGAAGAGCATGCATTTAGTTTTACTTGAATTTAAGAGCAGTTGGAGGCCACGGAAGGAGAGTTGTATGGCATTGAAGCTCGTCTGGAGGTTAGTTAACACAGTGTCCAAAGAAAGGCCAGAAGTATACAGAATGGTGTCGTTTGCGTAGAAGTGGATCAGAGAATCACCAGCAGCAAGAGCGACATCATTGATGTATACAGAGAAGAAAGTTGGCCCGAAAATTGAACCCTGTGGCACCCCGATAGAGACTGCCAGAGGTCCGGACAACAGGCCCTCCGATTTGACACACTGAACTCTGTCAGAGAAGTAGTTGGTGAACCAGGCGAGGCAGTCATTTGAGAAACCAAGAGCTGTTTAGTCTGCCGATAAGAATGTGGTGGTTGACAGAGTCGAAAGCCTTGGATCAAAGTGTCTGCTATCTCTACTAATGTTCTATATTACTAATTTCGCCAACATCCATCCTCCTCCCTTTATAACAATGGTTTCTACTCTCAGTGTAGATATTGAGTATTGCTAAAGTGGATTTGTCCTCACCACTTTGACCACGGATCTCTCCCAGGCGATGGCCTTCTCCAGCTGCAGCAGACACAGACACAGCTGGGGGGCGCTCCGACAACGGTCCAGGGCCTGACGCCATGTCCGCAACCTGGAGGTTATCTCACTCTCCAGGCTGGGGGGGGGGAAGAGAGGGGAAGGAAGAGATTACGGAAACAGTTAAGAGCTTAAGTGAGAAAAAAGGTTAAATCACTCTGAAGTGTTTTAAGCAAATTGACCAAATGCTACACAAATCCACTCCATCCTTTCCAACCTCTAACCCCCTAGCCTGACTTTGACCCTGTCCCTTCCTCTCACCTCATGACGTCCATCTGGCCCATCTGGCTCTCCTCGGGGGTGAGCGGGGCGAGACGCACCACCTCGGCCAGGTTCCAGAGGGGCTCCTTCAGGTAGCGCCGGTCGATGTTCCTCTCCAGGTTGGCTAGGCGCAGTACTGCCAGGTCCAGCGGGTGACTGGCCACGCGGGGCAGGTCCGACCACTCCTTCTTGGTCCGCACGATCCAGTCGTCCCGGGGGTCCGTGTCATGCTCGTAGTACTGCAGGTCGTCACGTGTGGAGTCTGCCTCTGGGACCGTGTAGGGCTGAGGGGAGGGGAGGAGGGAGAATGACAGAAAAGAGAATATTATAGTTCTCGACAACCAAAAAGCAGTTAGCAAAGGACTTTGAAGCTAGAGAAAGACTCAAAAGGGTTGTGAGGTAAGGTAAGCGACATCAAGTGAAGACATCAAACAATACATTTGTATAACGACGTAAACTAATTAACAACATAACAGCAGGCCCCTAAAAAAGGACAGAGGCAGGGTGAATAGAAGGAGCAGAGAGACAAACAGCTCGTATTTCTAACAGTAAGGAGCAGGGGTGTTAAAGTGAGAATCCTACACATTCTGATATTTGGGACAATTCCATGTCATTTTAAGAGGTGTAGGAAAAGAGGAATTGTAACAGATACAATTCTGAAAGGAAAAGGGGAAACATGAAGATGTGTGAACGAGTGTAGATCTTAAAACAGGGTGACGACGAGCGAACATTAGATCTGAAACCTGGTTTGTACCTGGAATCCTGCGCCTGGCGTTTCCGTGCTATTGTCAGTGTCACTCCTTCCATTCTGGGGAGCCATCTTGAAATATAAGTCATGGACATGTGATGTGATGAGTGTGACCTCTTTTTGCATGACACTACGACATGGGGGGGGGGGGCGCACATTCACTCTATACAAACTGCAGCAGCACAGGCCAAATACGCCACCCTCTGGACATTCAGTGCAACTGCAGCCATAGAAAAACGGACAAAATGATTAAGCTCTGGCATATCTAACAACCACCCACTCTACCCACGCAGCCCTGGGTGCATCTCCACAGTCTAAAGTGTCTTCCTCGCCTTTGTCCGCACAGATCTGAAAACGCTGTAAACGTGGGGGTGACTTATTTGGGAATCTCCTCTCCCCCAATTCTATTTCCAGGTCTGTGTAGGGAAAGGCATTGAACCAAACACTGGAATCCACTTTAGACTACTGCAACACAGCCCCACTGTCCCCCTGGCGCCTCACCTTGAGGTGCAGGTCAGCGGCGATGACCCTCCGCTCCAGGTCCTCCACCCAGCGGAGGGCGCTGACGTCTGTCTCCAGGGCCCGCTCCTGGACCTGCCACGTCTGCTGCAGAGCCTCCAGCAGGGCCTCGCCCACCTCCACCTTCACCTGGAATATAGTGTCTGGTGAGAGGACAGGGTGGACGAGAGGAGAAGAGGCAAGGGGACAGAGAGGGAGAGATGGTAAAGAGAGAAAGGGAACGGAAAGACGTGTTGTAATCCAGTTTCCATTCATTACAAAACCATCCTTATTTAAACCAAGTCCCATTGATGTCAAAAGCAGCCTCAATATAAAACACAAGCAATCTGAAACACAGTACGCCTTTTATTATCCACATCTTCCCCTATAGCTGACTGAGTGACCAGTGTTCATTGCCTCACCGTTGATGGGCCGTGTGCAGACCTCAGCCAGGTACTCCATGTGTTTGGCCAGGTGTTTGTGGAGCACCTTCTCCCGTATGCCTCGCGGGTGCAGGGCATGCAGGGTAGCCGTCAGCTCCTCAGGCTCCTTGATCCACCACCAGCCACGCACCATCGCTAACGCAACAGCAGCAGCACACACATTAGACACCCGCATCGCGCCTAGCATATCATGTTAGCTAACCATGCTAGTCATATCGGCTAACCACACACAAACATGTCAACCACTACTGATTACATCTTGTTGAACATGCTAGTATTTTCAGCTAACCATGCATAATCATGTAGGCCAAATCAACAGCTCAAATTGCAGCATGTTTACATTGCTGACAAGTCTCATCAGAAACCGCAGTGAGGAAATTTGATACACGTAACCACAGTGGTTTTGGAATGGGCTTGAACTGAATGGATTGAATTGAAGGCTTACATGCTGGAATGGGCTTGACCACGAGCTGAGTGAAGTACTGCTGCTCTATCTCCTGGAAGAGCGTGGAAGGAGGGCGGCCACGACGCTTAGCTGCAGCCCCTCTAGCTCCAACCCTACGGGCGGGACTGCTGCCCCTGCTGCCCCTCCTCCGCCTGCGCCCCGGTTTGGCTGGGGTGGGGGTCTGGGTAGGGGCCACCTGGGGTGGGGAGTCCGAGGTGGCTGGGACAGACTGGAGAGGGAAAGGGAGAAAGTGTGCTTGTTTAATAAGAGATCATATGAAAATGCATGTAGAGTGTTCTCTCCCATGAGGGTCCTGGAGAGTGTGCAGGGGGCTGAGGTTGGTACTCACCTGCAGCAGAGGAGCGGCGAGGGCGGGCAGGGTGCTGGGGGTCAGAGGGAGGCGTTTGGGGGGGGTGCTGGGGGGGGTCTGGGATTCTGTTAGAGAGGTTTTGTCACAGGGCTGTTTGGGCAGCAAGTTGAACCACTGCCCCTGTTTCTCCGCCATCTCCTTCACACTGTCCTCTGGTTGGCTGCCTGTTGCTGGCTCCGTCCCGTTAGTTATGGCGCCCTGCGATTGGCTGAGCCAGTTGTGGAAGGCGGACTGCGTGAGGTCTTGTGAGCCGTTGGTGGTGGCCTCTGGGGCAATGCTTGGCCCAGTCTCCTCCCCACCGGACTTGCTGCTACGGCGACGGCGGCGACACTTGGCAGTGCGGAGGTGTAGCTCCACCTCTGGTTTGATCTTGCGGGGGCGACCCCGGGCCCTGGGTCTGCTCATGAGAGAGGCGGTGCCAGGGAGGGGGTCCTCCTCAGGGGGGAAGGAAGTCTGAGACTTGGGAGGGAGAGAGGGGGGGAGTGGGGCAGGAGGGGTAGTAGGAGTGAGCATCTCCTCCACTTTAGGTTCCCTCTTCAGAAGAGTGATAGGCACCTCCTTCACCAGGATATCTTCTGACGCTACCAGACAGAGGAGAGATATGTTTAGAGTCAATAAAAATATGCTAAATAACTTTTTTTGTTGGCTAGCAGAGGGTTGAGGGCAGGTTCTCTGTGACTCACCTAGGATCTCCTCAGGCCCCTCCACCAGCACCCCTCCCAGGTGGGGCAGGACCCAGTATCTCCGGCGGAACCGGTCCTGGCCCAGAGAGACCGCACGCAGGGAGTGGGACGACTGGAGCAGCTTCTTACGGAAAAACACCTGCCGCTGCGGAGGAGAGGAAATACTTAGGGCGACATTTTGCAAATATAAAACAACTCAGATGCGCACACAATGTAATTAGAATACACGACAGAAAAAACGAATGCGGAAGATGAACTGCAGAGTATGTTAGCCTTACCTTCGTTAGCTTATCGATCTGCCTCTCCAACTCCGGAACGCTGTCATTGGTGGGGCTGTCAGTCTGTGGAAAGGGCATTTGGTGAGTACAATATATAGTACATCCTCACCGCCACATTGAATTTGACACACACACACACACACACACACACACACACACACACACACACACACACACACACACACACACACACACACGTACGTCGTCGAGTTTGGGCTCCTCCTTGGGCGCGCGGCGGCCCCTCTCCATGGAGCTGCTCCCTTGTAGAATGACGTTCTCCTCCTCTGCCACCCTGGCACTGCGCCTCCTCTCCTCTAGACACAGCTCCTCCTCAGACCGCCCTGTACGCCGTGCTAGAGCTGCCTTCAGTCTGCGGGAGCACATACACGTCAGATCACACACATCAGATATCAAAACACACACAACATCAGTGGTATCACACACTCTCCTTCCACCAACTAAGACAAAGCTAAATTAAAGGAGCCGTGACTGGTCTTACTTGCGCAATTTCCCCTCGATGATCCACTTGTTCTTCCTGTAAGTAGCCATGTTTTCCAGTGTGTTGTCAATCTCACTGCAATGCAAAAACATACACAGGTATCACTTAAATGTGGGAAATTCTTTCCAGAAGGGGTTTCTTTTGACACATTTCCATTGTGAAAGATATTTGCATCATACTTAGGATACTTCATTAAACAAACATGAGCAGTAATAGCATATGAAGGTTGATAGTAGCTCCTTAGTTTATCTGTATTGTCACCCTGACCTAATGACGATGTTGCTACCGTTGAGCTCCTCCACCAGGAAGCCCAGGATGGCAGCCTTTGTGTCAGGGCCGAGGGCATGGAAGGTCTTGGTCCGCAGCACGTTGCACACCCCCATGTCAAAGCCGTGGTACTCCAGGAAGATTCGCAGGCCCTCGGACACTGTGCTGCGAGTCAGCTCCAGATCCACCAGCTTCTCCCCTAGGATCTTCACCGACTGGAGGGAGAAGGGAACTGGTTAATCTGTTGAACTAGGGTTTAACATGCAACGTACAACTACATTTTTTTAAATGGTCAACTATTGCTAACAGTAAAATGTCAACATGAAGACAGAACAAATTATTATTATTATTTTTTTAAACAGGAACACCCATCTCCAATACTAGCTCCATAGAGTTCACAACACACACCTGGTAGTACGGTGGCAGGCCTGGGTCGTGTAGTGCAGCCTCCACCAGCTTGATGAGCAGATCCTGGACCTCGCCTTGGCTGTCTCCCAGGCCCAGGAGGCTCTCCTGCAGTGTGCTGAGGCTAGGCACGTCCCTGGGGATGTGGAGGCCCAGCACCTTGCCATAGCTGTGCAGGAACTCCACCACAGTCAGGCAGTGGGAGAAGGCCACGCCAGAGAGAACCACGCCAGGGATCCGAGACAGCTCCGGAAGGGGCTGGTGGTCTGTGAGACACATGTCCTCAGTGGGCTTCTTCAGCTGTTCCAGGATCATCTGCTGTCTCTTCCTCTCCTCCAGCCGTCTCTGGGACTGGGCTCTCCTTTCCACCTGCTTCTTAGCTGCCAGGGCCGCCTGGGCCGCAGCCTCCGCCTCTGCCTGGGCCTTAGCCAGGGCCTTGGCCTTACTCCTGGCCCCCAGCACTCTCTTCCCCTGGGCTACCCTCTCCTGGTCCGTCTCCACGACCGGTAAAGGCACCGCAGCTTTCTTCTTCCTAGGTCCACGCTTTTTGGGCTCTGGGGCGGGAGGCTGTGGGGGGGCAGGCTGTGGGGGCTCTTGGTCGGCTGGTTCAGCCTTCACCTCCTCCTGGTCCTTGGTCTCCTTGGCTTTATCAAGCTGAGCACAGGAAACACAGAAGGCGAGGGATTTATTAGATAAAGAGGGAGACCGATTTGTGTTTTGGTCATAAAGAAAGTAAATCCTTACCTTCGCTTGCTTTTTCTCCTGTCGGATCTTCTTATTCTTGTTATTCTCCTTTCTTTTCATCCTTGCCTAGAAGAGAGTAACCATTTGACTTAGTGTGTTGGAGGCAACCTGAAAACACCACAAAGATGCAATTTTAGTCTTCAGATTTTGATACTTGGTACACCATACCTTTCTCTTCATTTTCTTCTTGATTTTGACAAGTTTCTCCTTGTCCTCCTCAGTCAGAGCTTCTAAAAATAGAGATCGAACAGCTACATTCAAGACGTCAAAACCCCAACCTAATACAAGCTTTTTGATGCAGACATATTCTACAATATTATGTTTCTGATCCAGTCTTGCCATTGAATCAGTCTGTATAGTGGCCTACATTCCAACCAGTGAACAGACTCATTTCGCCAGGCTATGTCCACTCACCCTTGGCCTCCAGCCTCTCCAGCATTCTGGCGTCAACCTTGCTAAGAAGGTCCACCATCTTTGGTTTGGGCGGCCTGCCGGGCTTTCGGACTAGCCCACCCTTGGTGCGCCGAGCTCGGGGGCGGGGCTTCTCTTTGTCAGGGTTCGGAGGTCGGCCGCGTCGGCCTGTGATGGCCATGATCATGGAGGGCACCTCCTCATTGGCCAGGAGGCACCATTTCACTCCCTGGAGGAGATCATATGAAAAKATTAACGGGAAATGTGTCTTCCTTATGATATTACACTATAGCCCTATTCGCATGGGACTTGTACTACTAGAGAACATTGGTTATGTATACTATTCCACAGGATTCGTTTTTTCCTAATTGTATTTATATTTTTTATTAAGCCTGGAGTTTTTTTCCTTCTAATCGTGAAGATACTTCATCAAGTCCAAGCGATAATAGGCTACACTGATATCTCGAGACTGGTTCACAAGTTTCTAATCCATCTTCGGTATAGTGTCGCCATAATATTTGAATTGCGGAAGTGTGATCATAATCATTAGGATATTTCAGCGATCCGAGGTAGAAGACGTCCTAAATGCCCCCCTCTGCCTTCAGTTGTCAGCTAAACAGCTCACTTGCACTTGATACGCGTTTTTAGACTATGGATGACAAATTGAACTGTCATCTCCAAAAGGTCAGTTGTATGCTGCTTTGCGATTTATTAACCGCACAGGTTGCATTAAATAGGCACAATATCTTTTAAATGGTGCATTTGGCGATGTTCAATTCAATCGCAAAAAGCTGATAAACAAAAGCATTCACTGTGAATGTGTAAGCCCTTCATATATAGGCTACGCGAAGCACTTTCTTGCTCAAACCGCGAGCAACGCCTGTCAAACTTAAGACATTTCTCTCAGAACACAGGGATGTCAATTCGCAGGGATTTTGGAGTTAACCAAAAAAACTGTAGGTTATTCTGGCTGGAATTGTTACTCTCCTGCCATGTAAAAATGACTGACATGGCAGATTCGGTCAGGACTTAAAATACGGATTTGTTTTGTGCTCGTGCACATAATTACATTACCCAACCTTCCCCGGTAAAACTAATCCCGTCCGAATAGGGCTTATGACAGTCTGCATTGAGTTATTACTACAGCTATTTATGATGAGAGATCTGTCAGCACAGACAACAGATCCACACACACCTCAGCGGAGTCCATCTCCTCGTAGAAATCTCCTACGGGCATGCGGGGGCTGAAGCTGAAGTGTTCCCTGGTCACAGCGGTGTCCTTGTGCTTGTTCAGGTACTGAGGGAGAACAAGACCATGGGTCAGTGACAGAGCCAGGGAACATGGGAGAAAGCCAGATCATAGGTCACCAAGTCACATGTGATCCACGCACAGTATGAGCAACTGACGGTTCAATTAAATAAGATCAAATGCAACTGCTGTTTGTATACTAAAAACATGTTCTCTTATAGTTTCTGTGTGACGTGGTAAATGCCCTGCGGGAAAGATATCCCACTGTATCAAGAGATATTTGTAGCTGCTGACCTTCTGTGACAAAAATGTTTTACTCTAACTCGGGGCCATTTACCTTGATGACTTCTGGAAACTGCTTCATCCTCCTCCCGCAGGGGCTATAGTACCAGGTCTCCCCCTTCAGCCGGTCCTCAGTCTTCCTGACTCGGACTTCCCTCCTCCAGCTAAAGCACAGATCAATAAAAAGTCACGTTAAGAGCCACATTCAACACACAGTAGAAGTATCATAGTATCCCTGCAGTCGGCCTAGAATAGAAGGATGAAACCGAGGAGTATTGTATTTATGGGTGAACACTAACCTGCACTTTCCACACATTTGAAATATTTTGCACAGAGACACACTAATTAGGGGAGCTTTTCACAAGTGTGTGTATCATTACCCATGGAGCAGAGGGAAGTGGACCTGCTCCTCTGTTGCTATCCTCCTCCTGGGGGTGTCACCTGTACAAGGAACAAAAAGAGAATTAGATTTGTACAGAATTACTCTCATCCATCAACATCGGTTTAGAGCATGGTTCCCCCAAGTTTTCAGAGCCAAAAAAATGTATTAATAAAAATGTATAAAAAAAAATATATATATATATATATACACACACACCAAATGAGCAAGCAACACCTGTCACACCAAGTTAGTTTAATTTGGAAATCTGTTCCAAAAAAGTATTCCCATGCATAATAGGGAGATACTGTATATGTGGTCACATACAAATCAAAATGTTTTGTCACATGCTTCGTAAACAGGTGTAGGCTTAGAATGAAATGCTTACTTTACACGCCCTTCACAACAATGCAGAGAGAAAAACCTAAGCAAGGTATGAAATTATTTTTTTTCGAATATCTGTTTGGGCTTCTTTGCGTTCAATTTGCAGTCTACAAATTATTTGTAATTATGTTCCAGCCACCTGACCATCTGGAAAAAAATAGTCCTGCAGATGAATCTAGTTGATGATCCCTGGTTTAGAGTTTATAATCATTGGGTCATAACTACACTGAACAAAAATATAAATGCAACATGCAACAATTTAAAATATTTTACTGAGTTACAGTTCATATAAGGAAATTGGTCAATTGAAATGAATTCATTAGGCCCTAATCTATGGATTTCACATGACTGGGAATACAGATATGCATCGGTTGGTTACAGATACCTTTAAAATAAGGTAACGGCGTGGATCAGAAAACCAGTATCTGGCATGTGACCACCATTTGCCTAATGTAGCATGACATCTCCTTTGCATAGAGTTGATCAGGCTGTTGATTGTAGCCTGTGGAAGGTTGTCCCACTCCTCTTCAATGGCTGTGCGAAGTTACTGGATCTTGGCGGGAACTGGTACACGCTGTCGTACACGTCGGTCCAGAGCATCCCAAACATGCTCAATGGGTGACATGTCTGGTAAGTATGTAGGCCATGGAAAAACTGGGCCATTTTCAGTTTCCAGGAATTGTGTACAGATCCTTGCGACATGAGGCTGCGCATTATCATGCTGAAACATGAGGTGATGGCGGCGGATGAATGGCACGACAATGGGCCTCAGGATCTCGTCAAGGTATCTCTGTGCATTCAAATTGCCATCGATGAAATCCTATTGCGTTCGTTGTCCATAGCTTATGCCTGCCCATACTGTAACCGCATCACCACCATGGGGCACTCTATTCACAACGTTGACATCAGCAAATAGCTCACCCACTCATACGCCGTTTGCCTAGTACAGTTGAACCAGTGATTCATCTGTGAAGAGCACACTTCTCCAGTGTGCCAGCGGCCATCAAAGGTGAGCATTTGCCCACTGAAGTCGGTTACGACGCCGAACTGCAGTCAGGTCAAGACCCTGGTGAGGACGACAAGCATGCAGATGAGCTTACCTGAGACGGTCTCAGACAGTTTGTGCAGAAGTTCTTTGGTTGTGCACACCCACAGTTTCATCAGCTGTCTGGGTGGCTGGTCTCAGAAGATCCCGCAGGTGAAGAAGCCGGATGTAGAGGTCAAGGGTTGGCATGGTTAGACGTGGTCTGCAGTTGTTAGGCGAGTTGGACGTACTGTCAAATTCTCTAAAACGATGTTGGAGGCGGCTTATGGTAGAGAAATGAACATTACATTCTCTGGCAACAGCTCTGGGACATTATTGCAGTCAGCAAGCCAATTGCACGCTCCCTCAACTTGAGACATCTGTGGCATTGTGTTGTGAGAAAACTGCACATTTTAGAGTAGCCTTATTGTCCCCAGCACAAGGTGCACCTGTGTAATGATCATGCTGTTTAATCAGCTTCTTGATATGCCACACCTGTCAGGTGGATGGATTATCTTGGCAAATGAGAAATGCTTACTGACAGGGTTGTAAAATTTATGCACAACATTTTAGAGAAATAAGCTTTTTGTGCGTATGAAACATTTATGGGATATTTTATTTCAGCTCATGAAACATGGGACCAACACTTTACATGTTGCGTTTATATTTTTGTTCAGTATACATCTAGAGAAACAACAAACCAAAAATATATATACAATCATTTCCAGAATCAAAATAGTTAGCGTGTTCATTACCAGCAGTGGAACTGTCATCTCCGTCATTGTCGTTATTGCCATCATTGGGTTTAGTGTCAACATCAATTTTCGCTATTTTGGGTGGCATCGGTTCCAGATTCTTGACCCTAACCTTCTTGGGTTTGATGGCCGGCAGGGTCTCGCCACTGGTCAAACATGGTTCATTGATGGTAGTGATAGGTCCACTTTGACCAGAAAGTAAGCCTTCAGCAGAACGTTCAGCCTCTACTGTGACTGCTACTGATTCTGTCTTCTTTCTCTTTCTTGGTGGTCCCTTCTCCTTTTTCTCTACTACCTCTCCTTTCTCAAGCTTCTTCTTCTTCCTCTCCACCTTTATCTTATCCACCTTTGGAGTTTTAACAGCGGACCTCCTCTGTGCTTGCCCGGGGACCTGGGGAACTGGAGAGAAAGACAACAGAAAGTCAGAAATCCTTGCTTGGCCATTGTACACAACTTTGTTTGCTCAAAATGAATTGGAGTTGCACAGAAATATCCTAAAGAAAAAAAGGGACAAAGAAGTTGGTTTACCGGGAGTGGAGGCTGTTGGAGTGCGTGGCTTCCTGGGTTTCCTTGGTGTCTTTTGGCTGTTGGTGGGTACGGCTGGGGCGGCTAAGGGCAGGAGTGGGGCTGCAACCAGGTTCCCCACCAGGGCACTGAGCGCCGCTGTGTGCTTGCCTTTGTCCATAACAGGGGGAGCCATGATACTAACGGCACTGGCCTTGGTGGTGCCAGCAGAGTCGGGTATATCCTGGCCCTCCGACTCACATTCACCTTCAAACCCTGTCAATAGGTCATAAGATTAAGGGTTAATGGTTAACAACCTCAAATTAACTGACAGTCACTGTTTGTTGACAAAATAAGTGCTCCCATAGCTGGCTGTGATAAATAGAGTTGATAATTAATCAACTCTAATATCCAAGACCCAACCAACAACTCTTCAACCATCGACCCACACACTATCTTACATAAAGGTGCTACACAGGATTGAAAAAAATATTTACGCTGTAATTTTAGAAAATGACCATAACATACTGCATCTGCAGTAATAGTGTAATGATAGTGTTTCACAGTGTTACTTAACCACCAGCGTTGTGATTGGCTGTGATTTTGCTTCCTGATTTCTCCCGCTGGAGAGGCATCTGTTGTCAAAATGGGAAAGCTGTTCTGACTTTGTGGCTGTATCTAGTGGAAATCGCTCTGTCATTCCCTGGTTGCAAGAATTCTACACTCAATTTCAGTTTAAGTGAGAAAACAAGCACTTGGTTTAGGGAATCAATGTACCATCTAAATCACTGTGAAATTATTTTGTCAATAACAAAGCATATGATTTTTTTCAGCTGTTTGAAGCTGGTGGACCAAAACCGAAAGTAAAAGGCTCAAGCACGAGTTGAACCTTTTACTTTCGGTTTTGGTCCACCAACTTCAAACAGCTGTAAAAACCATATGCTTTGTTATTGACTAAATAATTTCACAGCGATTTAGATGCGACCGATATTAGCATTTTTCACACATGTTCAAAACATCTAGAAGTGGCTGTTGGGATTCACAATACATTTGTGATCATTTGGAAAATTAAAAAGGAAGGAAACCAATGTGTAATTTTGTAATTTGGGTGAAATAACCCTTTAAGCTAACTAAATACAAACATAGGTTGTCATATCAACTATGGCAAGGATCTTACCTT
Source organism: Salvelinus sp. IW2-2015 (assembly GCF_002910315.2). Lineage (NCBI taxonomy): Eukaryota > Metazoa > Chordata > Actinopteri > Salmoniformes > Salmonidae > Salvelinus > Salvelinus sp. IW2-2015. Next base: position 5,058,955 of record NC_036847.1, read on the forward strand.
TGTAGGCTGGGGGTGGTTTGGCAGGGCCATTTGAGCTTGACCGGGAGTCGTCATTCTGGGAGGATTCAACACAGGAGTCCTCCATCTGAGAGGTGTTGTTCAGAGAGGAATCCAGCATGGACACCCCGGTGCTCAGGCAGCTGTCAATGGTCTCCTCTGCCTGGGAAGAGTCCTCTGTTTGGGTATCATCCAGTGTCAAGTCCCTGGAGTCCTCCACAGAGGAGAAGCTGCTATCTATTGTAGTGTCAGCAACATGTGATATTTCATCCTCACGAGAGGGGTGATCCATGAGAGAGCTGTCACCCAAACAAGAGGTATCATCAAATCGAGATTTGCCGCCATCTATGCGAGAGCTGTCATCCAATTGAGAGGCGACATCCAATCGAGAGCAGTCTTCATCCATGCGAGAGGTATCATCAAACCGAGAGGTTTCACCATCTACACGGAAGCTGTCATCCAATCGAGACGTGTCATCCATTCGAGAGTTAGCGCAAAGTCTAGAAGTGTCACCAAACTGAGATGTGTCGTTGAGTGACGAGTCGTTACAGGCATCATCCTCTTCAGTAAAGCTGGTTTTCTCCATCCTGGTGCTGTCGAGGCACGTGGACACCTGCGACGACTCGTACGCAGACTCCTCATCTGCTGACTCGTCCATCTCACAGGTGTCATCCAGACCTCTTCTCTCCAGGGGAGAGTATGAGTGTCTCAGGGGGGCGGTGTCCATTCTCTCCGCACGCATTTTGTCGCCAAAGGAATTCTCTTGGTCCTTGGGAGGCGGAGGAGTCCCAGGAATATCTGTGAGGGGTTTGTGTGAGTGTTTTTCAGATTGACGAGTAAGAGACTTGGTGGCATCCATCTTTGATGGTGTTCTAACTGGGTCGACTTTAGGCTGTGCAGAACTCCCCTCTGGTTTTCCAGGTGGTTCTACAGAGGGTTCCTTCTTGTTGCCCATGGCCTTCTTGTTCCCCATGTCTCGCTCCTCTGGCTCAGCGGAAAACATGCGTTTAGGGGGTTGTGGGGGAGCAGGAACGGATAGGGAAGGCGCAGAGACAGCAGGAGGGGTTGAGGGGACCATATGAAGAGCAGTCATCACTGCAGGAGGCACAGACACCAAGGCAGGAGGCTCAGACATTGAAGAAACTCCGGAGGCTTGAGCTTTAGGGCCTTGGACTGTTAAAGGAGGCATAGATACCTCCTTTGGAGAAGAGGACACTGCAGACGCAGACTCTGTGGAGTGAGCAGAAACTGCTGGGGGAGGAGTAGACACAGATCGAGGAGGTGAGGACACTGATATAGAAGGTGCACTGACTGCCCAAGGTGGACTGGGCACTGCTGAGGAAGTTTGCCTGACTGCCACCAAGGTAGTAGACACCGCTGGGGGGGACACGAAAACCGTTGGGGGAGGTGCAACTGCAGATATTGATGGTGTCCAAAATTTTTCTCGAGGAGCTCCAGATAAAGCTGTGGGAGAAGAAGTCAAAGGCGGTGGTCTGGATCCTTGAACCATCTGCTGAAGTGCAGAGATGGGCGCAGACATGGAGCGCAAGGGAGCACACACCATGGTAGGAGTAGAGTCCATCGCAGGAGGTGCAGATGTCATGGGAGCAGTCTGATGTGCCACAGACACTGGGGGAGGAGCACTGACTGGATGGGGAGCAGACACAGCTGGAGGTATAGAGGATTTGTCCAGGAGAAGAGGTGGTGCAGGTGGCTTGGGAAGAGGTACAGACACTGACAAGGGTGGAGATGCCCCTGATGGAGGTGTGGACAAAGACACTGGAGAAGGTCTTATGCTCATCAGAGGAGGCGAAGACAGCCCGGGAGGAGGTCCAAGCACAGGGAGAGAAGGAGAAGAGGACATGGGAGCCTCTGAGTTTCGGGGAGGCGCAGAACTAACAGAGAAGGATGAAACGACAGGAGGTCCTAATGTACCCATTGGAGGCGTAGACATTGCAGGAGGTGCAGAGAGCCTAGAATGGGTGGAAGGCGCAGACACAGCCGGAGGATGGGACGACATCGAGTGTGGAGGCGCAGGTAGCGCAGACTCCCTCGCTGAGGTTGCCATTTCATGGTGCTGGGCCATTGGCTGCTCGGAGCGCTGGCAGTAGTCACTGGTGGGCCCCATCGGGGGTCCAGGGGGCTTGGGAGGGTAGCTGTCGCATTTAGGCAGCAGCTGGGTGACAGATGCCCTCTCCATCCCATTATAGCCTTTATCTACATCCTTAAACACTTCACTCATCCGCCCTAAGGAACAGGAACACAAACAACAGTCAGACCATTAGAAACGACAGAAACACAACACAGCAGCCACAAGGTAACTCTAAGAGGGAATCTGGAGAGCAGATGGCGCTTTTAAAAAACACCTTGGGGACAATCTGCTGCATGCCAGCGTGCCACCTCAGTAAGACAGCAAAGGCGGCAATATAAATAGTGTTTGTATCATTGCAAGGGGCGAGGAGTTTCTCATTATGCATTGTGGTGCACATTAGATTTGAGGTATGCCACACCCTACGGGTGACGGTGGAGAATAAGGATATGTGTAGGTGAGATACACAATTTTGGATGACAGTACATTTGACACATTCTCTCTTCTCCGCTCCTTACTGCATGTGCTGCCATAGAAATAAAATGAATAGAACGGGTGTCACCCAATCAAGTTAACGATGGCATAATGGGTGGACTGGTGGCCATTGTGAGTGTACCCATAGGAGCAAAGCAGGCAGGAAGTAAAATATGTACTAAAATATGAGCTGTGATTTGTTGAATCAACTGACATTACAAAAAATACATTCCATTGATAATTTGAATGAACATTCTACATTACCATGGAAATATTGCATCGCAATACCAAGCAGCCATTGCGAGTGTACCCATGAGTTTACCAGTCAAATTGCCAGGGTTAGAGGATCCAAGCCTGTTCTATTAATTATATTTCTATGTGTGCTGCTGCTGCTGCAGCATTGCGGTCATTCGGTCAACTGTTCATTCAGAAAAAAAAGGATAAAATTATATGCTGCTGTTCTAGAATGTAAATTGTTGCATTTTCCCACAATTCTCTGCGCCCCTCCCTGCATCAAGACCACAGTCAGCTTCATATGAGGCTTCATAAGACGATCTATATTACATTTATTATTTGAAAGAGGCTTTGGTATTAGCCTGTGAGGGGCTCTGCGTGTGAGACAGGGCGGGAAACCTGAGGTGCAAAGTCCGGTGTCTTTGATACAATAGCGGCGTACAAACAAAGTGAGAGCGGGGTATGGGCATATTACATATGGCGACCATGGCTAATGGAAACGCTGGCATCCTAAATACTTTTTCTTCACCTGTCCTGTGACCTGCCAGTGGACAATGTGGCCGTTGACGACAGCTATGTCTGTCAGGTGGAAAATGTACTTATTGTACAATTTGAGGGACTTTCTGGCACACTCAACAAAACTGCTCTGTATGCCCACTTTGTCAACTGCTCCCATTTTCTTATTGTACTCCAAGACACAGTCCGGCTTCATTTTCCTCTCCGGTGACATAGTCCAGTTTTCCAGTGACTGACATTTTATAGGTGTGCACTGTCGCCAGAACATGTGCACTGTGTTTTTGTTGTTGTGCTATTCACTGCCTTCACTCCACCTCCCCCTTGCTCATTTACTTTTAGAATATTGGTATCCCCTTCCTGTTGGATCTCACGATGCCACAGGCCCCGGTGTTCTCCCTCAAAAATGGTACTAGAAAAGGGTAAGACTACTGTCCACAAATACAGCGTGCCACTTTTCCAAGTCTGGCTGCAACATGGTGATCACTACTGATCCAGATATGGCAAGACCCTCAACATCTATTATATCTGTGGTGGAGCCGGTGTAGATGATCAGGTCCTGTACGTATCCTGTCAGACAGTCACATAAAACAATGAACTTTACTCCAAATCTGTGGCGCTTTGATGGGATGTTTTGGCGGAACGCAAGCCTCCCTTACCAAGCCATGAGAGACTCATCAATGCACAAATCCTGTGAGGCACAAACACTCTTCAAAAATGCCCTGGACAAGCTGCCCAGGACATTACCAATTTTATGATGGGGGTCAGCGAGGTTGGCAGTGGCGTTGTTCACTAAGTGGAGCGCTCTCAGCAAGACAAGGAAGCAAGTCCTGGGAAAAGGGGGGGGGGGGCTGCAGCATATGGTCAGTGGTCCCTCATACAGCCCTTCTTCACTAGCCCCATCAGCAACACTTTGAAGAGGAAGGTATATAGTGCATTCGGAAAGTATACAGACCCCTTGAATTTATTCAAATTTTGTTATGTTAGACTTATTCTAAAATWGTTTTTTTATTTTATTCCCCTCATCAATATACATGCTTGGACCAGGGTTGCACATTCTCGGTTATATTCAGAGGTGGAAACTTTCATTAGGAATTAAAGAGAAAATATGGGAATATGGGAATTAAAAGAAATATATGCAATTAAATATTAATTCCATTTAAATGTACAGTTGAAGACGGAAGTTTACATACACCTTAGCCAAATACTCAGTAAAACTCCGATTTTCACAATTCCTGACATTTAATCCTAGTAAAAAGTCCCTGTTTTAGGCCAACTGGGATCACCACATTATGTTAAAAATTTGAAATGTCAGAATAATAGAAGAATGATTTATTTCAGCTTTAATTTCTTTCATCACATTCCCAGTGGTCAGAAGATTACATACACTCAATTAGCATTTGGTAGCATTGCCTTAACATTGTTTAACTTGGGTCCTTCCGACTTCAACTGTAGATGTTTCTTGCATTGCATATATTTACCATATCATCCAGAGACAGAAACATAAACCTTTTACCTTATCATAAGTAGACATAACTGCAAATGATTAAATTCTTCCGTATAGAAAAAGAAATTATGTTTAGTTACGAATTGAACTTTAATTAAATGAATTGACCAAAAACATTTTCAACATACATCTGTAAAATGACAGTCTGGTAACTAAAGCTTTGGTTGTGTTCCTCTCAGGCTTCCATGTCTTCTCCCTAGACCTCCTCTATGTCGGCGGCAGGTAGCCTAGTGGTTAGAGCGTTGGGCCAGTAACTGAAAGGTTGCTAGATCAAATCCCTGACCTGACAAGGTAAAATATGTTGTTCTGCCCCTGAACAAGGCAGTTAACCCACTGTTCCTAGGCTGTCATTGTAAATAAGAATGTATTCATAACTGACTTGCCTAGTTAAATAAAGGTTAAAAATGTCCACCTCTTGAACACCAGACTCTGAGGCCTCATCTTCACTGTCACTTTCCAACCTTGTTGAGGATGGCTTGTTGTCCAACCTTGCTCGGATGGCCACCAATTCTTCAATCCTTGTATTGGTCAGCCTGTTGCGTGCTTTGGTGTGTGTGTTCCCAAACAAGGACCATTTGCGCTCTGAGGCGGCTGATGTTGGTGGGATTTGGAGGATGGAGGCAACAGGGGAAAAAGCCTCAGATCCACAAAGTCCCTTCCACCAGGTGGCTGATGAGATATGTTGGCGCGACTGCCATCTTGCATCTCCATCCCAAAGCCCTTGCCTGGAAGTGTACTTCGCCAGACTACCAAGAACCTTGCCCTCATCCAGGCCAAGGTGGCGAGACATGGTAGTGATGACACCATAGGCCTTGTTGATCTCTGCACCAGACAGGATGCTCTTGCCAGCATACTTGGGGTCCAACATGTACGCTGCGGCGTGTATGGACTTCAGTCTTCACGCTTTATGATGCATTTCAGAACTCCAGCTTTCTCTGCTTGTAACAACAAAGTGGGAAGTGGGCAGGACAGTACGGATTTCTTCTCTTACATCTGCAAGCAGAGTCTGAACATCAGACAGGATGGCATTGTCTCCCTCAATCCGTGCTGCTGCTATAGGTTTCTGGAGTTTCAGGCTGCTTACCACTCTCTCCAAAAAAACATAATCCAGGAGGATCCTCTTGATGGGCAGACTGTGATATGGCCATTTCTTGGAGACTCCTTCCCCTCCAGGAGACTGTCAAACATGACGACAATACCACCCCAATGGGTGTTGCTGGGCAGCTTCAATGTGGTGCTCTTATTCTTCTCACTTTGCTTGGTGAGGTAGATTGCTGCTATAACAAGTTGACCCTTCACATACCTAGCCATTTCCTTGGCTCTCTTATAGAGTGTATCCATTGTTTTCAGTGCCATGATGTCCTTGAGGAGCATTCAATGCATGAGCAGCACAGCCAATGGGTGTGATGTGAGGGTAGGACTCCTCCACTTTAGACCAAGCAGCCTTCATGTTCGCAGCATTGTCTGTCACCAGTGCAAATACCTTCTGTGGTCCAAGGTCATTGATGACTGCCTTCAGCTCATCTGCAATGTAGAGACCGGTGTGTCTGTTGTCCCTTGTGTCTGTGCTCTTGTAGAATACTGGTTGAGGGGTGGAGATGATGTAGTTAATTATTCCTTGCCCACAAACATTCGACCACCCATCAGAGATGATTGCAATAGTCTGCTATCTCTATGATTTGCTTGACCTTCACTTGATCTCTGCATCCAGCAAATGAGTAGATAAAGCATGTCTGGTTGGAGGGGTGTATGCTGGACGAAGAACATTCAGAAATCTCTTCCAATACACATTGCCCTGTCTCTTATACACATCTAGATGTGTATAAGAGACCAGAGGTGAACCAGTTGCATACACAGCTCGAGCAAGACATTCATCAGCATTTCTCTGACTACGTTCCTCCATTGAGTCAAAAAAAAATCTGATTCCAGGAGGACCATGAGCTGTTGCTATCGATAAGGTGTCTGATTCATCATTTTCACCTCGAATAGAAGTAGAGTGACTTTTGGCAGAGGTTGCTTGTTGTGAGCGCTGAGGGAACTTTATGGACTTGGCCTGATGATTCTGCATCTTTGTTGCATTCTTCACATATGATTTGGCACAGTATTTACAAATGTACACAGCTTTTCCATCTACATTAGCTGCAGTGAAATCAGATAGTGCACATCAGATAGTGCCCGTGGCATTTTCCTGGAAAGAAAGAAAATGAGTAAAAAAAAACAAATACAATTCCATATACAGATAAATAGTTAAACAGTTAGAATAAACAACTTCTTTGTAAGATTTTTTTATTTAAATGAAACATGTATGGAAACAGGTGTATTAACACTCCTCAGCAGGCTCAAGCAAGCTAAAACCCGCATGGTAGCAAATATTAACTAGCAGAAATTGTTACGTTAGAAATGATTTAAACACACTATTTGCTAGTTAACAAAAAATCATGTATGTCTTAAAATATATTCACCCCACCCAGTAATGTAATCAAAACTTACCAGAAAGCATGTTGTCCTTGGCTCAGACAGTGTAGTAGTGTGGGCTCAGTAGCATCTCATTAGTGTGCAAGATCTTGAGAATCAGCTGCACATGTGATGGAAGAATGCACTGTGCATGCAGAGGGTTGCTATTCCATTGAATTGGGGATAGTTTAACCAACATATGCCACAAGACCTAGAATTGCCTTATGTGTATCCCACAAAAAAGGTTCACCGTTATAAGCTAACTTTTCTTGATGAATTTAAGCAAAATTCCCAACATTCACAGGCTTAACTTCCCATGGAAAATTTCAGGAAAAGTACCGGAAAGTTTCCGACCCTCTGCAACCCCAGCTAAGACAACAACCTCTCCCTCAACGTGAGCAAGACAAAAGAGCTGATCGTGGTCTATAGGAAAAGGTGGGCTGAACAGGCCCCGTGCTTCCCATCTAGGTTTCTTCCTAGGTTCCTGCCTTTCTAGGGAGTTTTTCCTAGCCACCGTGCTTCTACATCTGCATTGCTTGCTGTTTGGAGTTTTAGCCTGGGTTTCTGTATAGCACTTTGTGACATCCACTGATGTCAAAAGCGCTTCATAAATACATTTGATTGATTGATTAACATCTACGGTGCTGAAGTGGGGCAGGTTGAGAGCTTTAAGTTCCTTGGTGTCCAAATCACCAATGAACTATCATGGTCCAAACACACCAAGACAGTTGTGAAGAAGGCACGACAACACCTTTTCCTCCTCAGGAGACTGAAAAGATTTGGCATGGGTCCCCAGATCCTCAAAAAGTTCTACAGCTGCACCATAGAGAGCATCCTGACTGGTTGGTCCCCGCCTGGTATGGCACCTGCTCGGCATCTGACCGTAAGGCTCTACAGAGAGTAGTGCGTACGGCCCAGTACATGGGGCCAAGCTTCTTGACATCCAGGACTTATATACTAGGCGGTGTCACAGGAAGGCCCAAAAAATTGTCGAAGACTCCAGTCACTCAAGCCAGACTATTCGTTCTACTACAGCACGGCAAGCGGTACCGCAGCACCAAGTCTAGGACCAAAAGGCTCCTTAACAGCTTCTACCCCCAAGCCATAAGACTGCTGAACAATTAATCAAAATGGCCACACGGACTATTTACATTGAACCTCCCCCCTTTGTTTTTACACTGCTGCTACTCGCTGTTTATTATCTATATATAGTCACTTTCCAAATTACCGACTAACCTGCACCCCCGCACATTGCCTCGGTACCAGTACCCCCTGTATATAGCCTCGGTATTGTTATGTAATTTTCCTTTCAGACCCTTGACTCAGTACTTTGTTGAAGAACCTTGGGCAGCGATTACAGCCTCGAGTCTTCATTGGTATGACTCTACATGCATGGCACACCTGTATTTGGGGAGTTTCTCCCATTCTTCTCTGCAGATCCTCTCAAGTTCTGTCAAGTTGGATTGGGAGCGTCGCTACACAGCTATTTTCAGCTCTCTCCAGAGTCCGGGCTCTGGCTAGGCCACTCAAGGACATTCAGAGACGTGTCCCGAAGCCACTCCTGCGTTGTCTTCGCTGTATGCTTAGGGTCATTGTCCTGTTGGAAGGTGAACCTTCGCCCCAAATCAAATCAAACTTTATTTGCCACATGCGCCGAATACAACAAGTGTAGACTTTATCGTGAAATGCTTACTTCCAAGTCCTTAACCAAAAGTGCAGTTCAAGAAGAAGAAAATATTTACCAAGTAGGCTAAAATAAAGTAATAATAAAAAGTAACACAAGAATAATAACAAGGCTATACTTTTTATTTTATTTAACCTTTATTAAACTAGGCAAGTCAATTAAGAACAAATTCTTATTTACAATGACGGCCTAGTAACAGCATACAGGAACTCAAGTCCCTTGGTTCACTTGACCTAGAATTCCTCACAATCAAATGCCGACCGCATTATCTCCCAAGAGAATTCTCGTTGGTTATTGTCATAGCCGTGTATATCCCCCCTCAAGCCGATACCACGACAGCCCTCAAGGAACTTCACTGGACTTTATGCAAAATGGAAACCATGTATCCCGAGGCTGCATTTATTGTAGCTGGGGATTTTAACAAAACACATTTGAGAACAAGGCTACCTATATTCTATCAGCATATTGATTGTAGCACTTGCGCTGGCAAAACACTGGATCACTGCTACTCCCTCCTTCCGGCAAATCTGACCACGACTACATTTTACTTCTCCCTTCCTATAGGCAGAAACTCAAACAGGACGTCCCCATGATAAGAACTATTCAACGCTGGTCTGACCAATGGGAATCCACGCTTCAAGATTGTTTTGATCACGCGGAACTGAAAGCGCGAACCACTGCAATTAACCATGGAAAGGTGACTGGGAATATGGCAGAAAACAAACAGTGAAGTTATTCCATCCTCAAAGCAATCAAACAAGTGAAATGTCAGTAGAAAGACAAAGTGGAGTCACAATTCAACGTCTCAGACACGAAACATATGTGGCAGGGTCTACAGACAATCACAGACTACAAAAAGAAAACCAGCCACGTCATGGACACCGACGTTGTGCTTCCAGACAAACTAAAACACCTTCTTTGCCCATTTTGAGGATAATACAGCGCCACCGACACGGCCCGCTACCAAGGACTGTGGGCTCTCATTCTCCGTGGCCGACATGAGTAAGACATTTAAACACGTTTACCATCGCAAGGCTGCCGGCCCAGACGGCATCCCTAGCCGCGTCCTCAGAGCATGCTCAGACCAGCTGGCTGGAGTGTTTACGGACATATACAATCTTTCCCTATCCCAGTCTGCTGTCCCAACATGCGTCAAGATGGCCACCATTGTTCCTGTACAAAGGTAACTGACTATCACCCCATAGCACTCACTTTTGTCATGATGTGCTTTGAGAGACTAGTCAAGGATCATATCACCTTACCCGTCACCCTAGACCCACTTCAATTTGCGTACCGCCCCAATAGGTCCATAGACGATGCAATCGCCATCACACTGCCCTATCCCATCTGGACAAGCGGAATACCTATGTAAGAATGCTGTTCATTGACTACAGCTCAGCATTCAACACCATAGTACCCTCCAAGCTCATTAAGCTTGAGGCCCTGGGTCTCAACCCCACCCTGTGCAACTGGGTCCTGGACTTCCTGACGGGCTGCCCACAGATGGTGAAGGTAGGAAACAACATCTCCACTTCGCTGATCCTCAACACTGGGGCCCCACAAGGGTGCGTGCTCAGCCCCCTCCTGTACTCACTGTCGACCCATGACTGCGTGGTCATGCACACCTCCAACTCAATCATCAAGTTTGCAGACGCCACAACAGTAGTGGGATTGATTACAAACAATGACGAGACAGCCATATAGGGAGGAGGTGAGGGCCCTCGGAGTGTGGTGTCACAAAAACAACCTCTCACTCAACGTCAACAAAACAAAAGAGATGATTGTGGACTTCAAGAAACAGCAGAGGGAGCATCCCCCTATCCACATCAACGGGACAGCAGTGGAGAAAGTGGAACCCGAGCCACTGCCTGTTTACCCCACTACCATCCAGAAGGCGAGGTCAGTACAGGTGCATCAAAGCTGTGACCGAGAGACAGAAAAATAGCTTTTATCTCAAGGCCATCAGACTGTTAAACAGCCATCACTAACACAGAGAGGCTGCTACCCACAAACTTGAGTTCCTTGGCCACTTCAATGGATCACTAGTCACTTTAATGTTTATACTGTATTTTATACCATCTATTGAGTCTTGCCTATGCCGCTCTGTCATTGCTCATCCATACATTTATATGTATATATTCTTATTAAATTCCTTTACCTAGACGTGTGTATTAGGTAGTTGTTGTGGAATTGTTAGATTACTTGTTAGATATTGCTGCACTGTCGGAACTAGAAGCACAAGCATTTCAATACACTCACAATACCATCTACTAACCATGTGTATGTAACCAATAAAATTTGATTTAATTTTGTGTGCCTTTCCAAATCATACCCATGTCCAATCAATTGAATTTACCACAGGTGGACTCCAATCAAGCTGTTGAAACATATCAAGGATGATCAATGGAAACAGGATGCACCTGAGTTCAATTTTGAGACTCATAGCAAGCGGTCTAAATACTAATGTAAATAAGGTATTTCTTTAAGCAACAATTACTTGTTTTCACTTTGTCATTATGGGGTATTGTGTGTAGATTGATGGGGGTATTTTATCCATTTTAGAATAAGTAACTAAAGTTACTTTGAAAAAGTAATTAAGTAAAATCCAAACTGCTGTGAAAAAAACGCTATATTTAAATCTAAAATGTCACAAAAATTGCAAGAACAAATCACTACGGGGGTCATATGTTAAGAATAGAGGTTGACCGATTAAATCGCAATGGCCGATTAATTAGGGCCGATTTCAAGTTTTCATAACAATCGGTAATCTGCATTTTTGGACACCGATTATGGCCGATTACATTGCACTCCACGAGGAAACTGCGTGGCAGGCTGACTACCTGTTATGCGAGTGCAGCAAGGAGCCAAGGTAAGGTGCTAGCTAGCATTAAACGTATCTTATAAAAAACAATCAATCTTAACATAATCACGAGTTAACTACACACGGTTGATGATATTTCTAGTTTATCTAGCTTGTCCTGCGTTGCATATAATCGATGCGGTGCCTGTTAATTTATCATTGAATCATAGCCTACTTCGCCAAACGGGTGATTTAACAAGTGCATTCGCGAAAAAAGCACCGTCGTTGCACCAATGTGTACCTAACCATAAACATCAAGGCCTTTCTTAAAATCAATGCACAAGTATATATTTTTAAACCTGCATATTTAGTTAATATTTCCTGCTAAGATGAATTTATTTTAACTAGGGAAATTGTGTCACTTCTCTTGCATTTTGTGCAACAGGGTCAGGGTATATGCAGCAGTTTGGGCCACCTGGCTCGTTGCAAACTATGTGAAGACTATTTCTTCCTAACTAGACAGCCAACTTCGCCAAACGGGGGATGATTTAACAAAAGGTAATTATATATATATATATTTGTAATAATGACAATTACAACAATACTGAATGAACACTTTTATTTTGACTTCATATAATACATCAATAAAATCTATTTAGTCTCAAATAAATAATTTGGTTTAAATAATGCAAAAACGGGGGCCTCCCGGGTGGCGCAGTGGTCTAGGGCACTGCATTGCAGTGCTAGCTGCGCCACCAGAGTCTCTGGGTTCGCGCCCAGGCTCTGTCGCAGCCGGCCGCGACCGGGAGGTCCGTGGGGCGACGCACAATTGGCATAGCGTCGTCCGGGTTAGGGAGGGTTTGGCCGGTAGGGATATCCTTGTCTCATCGCGCTCCAGCGACTCCTGTGGCGGGCCGGGTGCAGTGCGCGCTAACCAAGGGGGCCAGGTACACAATTTTCGTGATTGGATACCACGAAAATTGGGGAGAAATGGGATTTTTAAAAAATAAAAAAAATAATGCAAAAACAAAGTGTAAAAGAGAGTAAAAGTGCAATATGTGCCATGTAAAAAAGCTAACGTTTAAGTTCCTTGCTCAGAACATGAGAACATATGAAAGCTGGTGGTTCCTTTTAACATGAGTCTTCCATATGCCCAGTTTTAGGTTGTAGTTATTATAGGACTATTTCTCTCTATACCATTTGTATTTCATATACCTTTGACTATTGAATGTTCTTATAGGCACTATAGTATTGCCAGCCTAATCTCGGGAGTTGATAGGCTTGAAGTCATAAACAGCACTATGCTTCAAGCATTGTGATTAGCTGCTGGCAAACGCAGGAAAGTGCTGTTTGAATGAATGCTTACGAACCTGCTGCTGCCTACCACCGCTCAGTCAGATTGCTCTATCAAATCATAGACTTAATTATAATATAATAAACACACAAAAATACAAGCCTCTGGTCATTAATATGGTCAAATCCAGAAACTATAATTTCAAAAACAAAACGTTTAATTTTTTCAGTGAAACACGGAACCGTTCCGCATTTTATCGAACGGGTGGCAACCCTAAGTCTAAATATTGCTGTTACATTGCACAATCTTCCATGTTATGTCATAATTATGTAAAATTCTGGCAAATTAATTACGGTCTTTGTTAGGAAGAAATGGTCTTCACACAGTTCGCAACGAGCCAGGCGGCCCAAACTGCTGCATATACCCGGACTCTGCTTACACTGAACGCAAGAGAAGTGACACAATTTCCCTAGTTAATATTGCCTGCTAATATGAATTTCTTTTAACTAAATATGCAGGTTTAAAAAATATATACTTGTGTATTGATTTTAACTTCTCTAGGTTAGGGGGCAGCATTCGGAATTTTGGATGAAAAGCACGCCCAAATTAAACTGGCTGCTACTCGGGCCCAGAAGATATGATATGCATATAACTGGTAGATTTGGATAGAAAACACTCTAAAGTTTCCAAAACTGTTAAAATAGTGTCTGTGAGTATAACAGAACTGATTTGGCAGGCGAAAACCTGAGAAAAATCCATTCAGGAAGTAGTTTTTTTTGTTGGTTTTGTAGTTTTCTATTCAATGCCATTACAGTATCCATTACAGTATCCATTGACTTAGGACTCCAAATGCAGTTCCTATGCCTTCCACTAGATGTCAACAGTCTTTAGAAATTGTTTCAGGATTGTATTCTGAAAAATTAGGAAGTAAGAGCAGTCTGAATGAGTGGACCCTAAAGTGTCACAGAGCTTTTTCATGCGTGCGACTGAGAGAGTGCCTTTCTTGTTCACCTTTTATATTGACAACGTTATTGTCCGGTTGAAATATTATCGATTATTTAGGCTAAAAACAACCTGAGGATTGAATATAAACATCGTTTGACATGTTTCTACGAACTTTACGGATACAATATGGATTTTTTGTCTGCCTGTTTTGACTGCGTTTGAGCCTGTGGATAACTGAAGAAAACGCGCGAACAAAACTGAGGTTTTTGGATATAAAGAGACTTTATCGAACAAAAGGAACATTTATTGAGTAAATGAATGTCTGCTGAGTGCAACCATATGAAGATCATCAAAGGTAAGGGATTCATTTTCTCTCTATTTCTGACTTGTGTAACTCTTCTACTTTGCTGGTTACTGTTTGTAATGATTTGTCTGCTGGGCTATGTTCTCAAATAATCTTAAGGTATGCTTTCGCCGTAAAGCATTTTTTAAATTTTATTTTATTAGTAAAACATTTTTTTATCTGACACCGTGGTTGGATTCACAAGAAGTTCATCTTTAAACCTATGTAAAATATGTTTTTTTTCCTGAATTTTTATAATGAGTCTTTCTGTATTTCAATTTGGCGCCCTGCAGTTTCACTGACTGTTGAAGAGGTGGGACGCTACCGTCTTACGTACCCTAGAGAAGTTAAGAAAGGCATTGATGTTTATGGTTAGGTACATTGGTGCTACGATTGTGCTTTTTTCGCGAATGCATTTTTGTTAAATCATCACCCGTTTGGCGAAGTAAGCTGTGTAGGCGTCCAAAAATGCAGATTACTGATTGTTATGAAAAATTGGAATTTGACCGTCGACCTCTAAAACATACCCTGGTAAAACTGACTATCCTACCGATCCTTGACTTTGGCGATGTCATTTACAAAATAGCCTCCAACACTCTACTCAGCAAATTGGATGCAGTCTATCACAGTCCCATCCGTTTTGTCACCAAAGCCCCATTACTACCCACTAGAGGTCGACCGATTAATCGGAATGGCCGATTAATTAGGGCCGATTTCAAGTTTTCATAACAATCGGAAATCTGTATTTTTGGACACCGGTTCAACTTACCCCACTCTCCTCTAAATGAAAATATGCCTAGTTAACTTATGAAGTGGAAAAAGTAGACACTTTGAGAAAACACTGAAATATATGTTTTCATATCGGCAAAGGTTTTCAGTTCTGTCATGGAAACATTGTTTTTTATTAAATCTGCTTAGCAAATTAAATCACTGACAGCTGAGACACTGATTAGGCCTAATTGAGCGTAATTGAGTCATCGTTTGGAAATAAAAATCGCTTTGAAATAGGTATTTCGAACTCCAGTGATATATTGTGCCGTTTCCACAGACACTGGCTCTAGTGACCATATGAAAATGAAACACGGAAACAGATACTTACTTCTTTAGTGCCATAAAAAAAGGGACTAGGTTACTCTGAAAACTTGCCACCTGTGTAAATATTTAAATCTTACCTTGCATGACAGCAGGCATCCCCACAGTACCTCCATGGGGACTCCTCTCCCTGGTCTGGCTCTGGGGCGATCCACTATCCGCCATTGTCGAGGGTGACATCATTGGGACAGAGGACACCCCCAGGGGGAGGGGGCTGCCAGTGCCTCCCTGGCCAATGTGGTGGTGCTGTGGACTGCCCCGTGGAGGGGTGAAATTTTGGGAGGTAGGGGGCATCATCTGAGCCTGGGACTGAGATTGGGATGGGGGCTGGGGTTGTGGAGCGGGAAGAGGTGGGTGCTGGGGCTGGTAGTAGGGAATCCCATTGGGTACCATGCTGTAGTGCTGAGGTTGCTGCTGGTGTTGCTGCTGGTGATGTGGGTGGTGGTGCGGGTGGAGGTGCTGCTGTGTCTGTTGGTGAGGGGATGACTGTGGAGGCTGCTGCTGGTGATGCTGTGAGGGCGCAATCCCAGGATGCACCTGGCTCTGGTAGGACCCGTACACACCTTGTGAGTTATACCCCATTGCCATGGCTGTGCTGCTCTGCTGTTGCCCCGGGTTACCCCTGTTCCAGTACTGGCCCCCTGTAAGAGTCACGTTTGGTGGGGCCGCCACGGGTGGCTGACGGGACCCAGACATGCCCCCGTTCAGTTGGTACTGTCCATGATCCTGGAAGTGGTGCTGGCTCTGTTGCTGCATCCCCCCAGGTGGAGGCTGCTTCTGGTGCATGCCATGCCCAGGAGACGAGCCCATGGCTGGGCTGTACTGTGGCTGTCCTCCCCACAGGTAGTCGTAGCCCATGCTACTCTGGTGGTGGTGGTTGCTCATGTGGGGATATGAGGCTGTTGGAAGGTGGGAGCCAGGCACACTAGGCCCAATTACAGTAGTGACGCCATTCACATTCATTTCGCCATTCATATCTGCAAAGGTGGTCAGGGGTGAATCAGATTATTAATTGTTCAGTGTGTTCAAGTCACACAGCATCCACAGGTCATGCATCCTGCAATCATAAAATGTCCAGTGAATTTAAGGTGAGGTTACATCAATTTGTTGTGGTATGATCATGATATTGATTGCTTATACACCGAACACCTGGTCTAGAGTTACATACAATATTTTGCTGATTATAAGGGGTCAAGAGACTAGGGCAGAGAGAGATGAAATATAAATCAGTTATTGATATAGAAATAGTGATGCAGCGAGTAACCACAGCAAATGTGGTTAGAGGGGTACTCACTTTTCTCCTGTGGAGGGAAACTCATGGGAGACCTGTTAGAATAGAGAGAATCCCCTGAGGAGAGTTTCAGTCCTGAGTTAGCAGACACGGAGGAGTGGCTGCCATAGTTGAAATGGTTGTTCGACTCCATCTGAAAAAGACAAGTAGCACAGACCACAAGTCATGAACAGAAACCAGAAAAAATATTTTACCTGCATATCAAATAAAATACAAATCACACAAATTCCATGCAGCTGTCTCATAAATAGGCTATTCTTACAAGCAGAATACACGTGCAATGGATGGTTTTCATAAATAAAATGTGTGTATTATAAAATAAATAGAAAATAGTATGTGTTATTTTAAAAACAAAGTAGCTAGCTAGATCCATACACTAACATTACTTGGTTAGAACTGCAGGCGTTGGCAAGCCTGAGATGGACTACTATGGATGACACGGTGTGGAATTAATTATCAAACATTGCCCTCCCATAGCTCCCTAACAATGTCGCAGTTAAAGCAGCGAAGGGGATGCTCTGGCCAACAAAATAATGGACAATGAACGCCACGGATTGATCCACGGTAGCTAAAGCACAACGGACCCGTTTTGATAACGGGAAAACAACAATATTTTGGTCTGAGAAATATGTTTTCAAGATAACTACAAGTTGAAAAAAAATTATATCGTAGTTTACAACAAGTACATATTGTATGGAACGTCAAACCATTCGTAAACCCAATGTTTAACTGCATTTTTCAACATCCATCCCACGATAAAGAGTAATATTAGCACGAAGAGCTAACTAACACTAGTAGCTAGCTGAAAACATTGGCGTTCTATACTACCGTAGCTCGCTGCAACATACATGTTTGGGCCATATCACAAATATATGGTAATGCAATAACCAAAACAACAGTTAGTCATTTATTAGTTACTTTCGAAGGACATAAAATGTTATTCGATTGTACATAATTCTGCTTACCATCTCACACTGGCTGGGCTAACTACCACACGTGACCATGCGCTCGCGGATATTACCCCCTGGATGGACCTGAATTTCTCTCATCCACAGATCAACTAGCTACCTAGATGATCTGTGGAGCTAGCTAAGTGTTCATCGACATAAATCAAAATGTAGCCCTCTGATAAAAAAATCAACATTTGGTTTCTCACTATGGCTATGTTTAATAAAAACTATTGTTGTACATTTATTTCATGATAACATTAGCTATTTGACGTGTCCAGTTGAAGTTCATTCATTTAATGTTCGCTTGTTAGCTAGCTCAATATAGCTAAACCATCTAGCTACAGTGGCTAACGTTATCCAGTTGCTTATCAAACGGTCAACAACGGAAACAAAAAGGGCTTAGTAGGGCTTGTAATGTTAGTGAAATTCAATAACAAAATTGCTCGAGCAGTTGCATTAAGCATGTTACGTTTTGGTATTGTCGATATATTGACTAGCTATCGTTAGTTAATTTGTGTACAACAGTATCTACATATTTTCAAATGAACTTTAATTCAAAACTCGCTAGTAGATAAGTGGCTAAAGCTCATTAAATAACGTCCTTTCCAACCAGCGAGATAGGCCTATCTGGTTAGCGACACCGCGCGCAGTTAACATCTGATTTCATGTCTTTCTCTGCAACAAAAACAATCCTCCAAGGATGTCGTGAGGTGAGATATAGCTAGCTAGTTACATTTAATACAATCGGGTTTACATTCTAGAATTTGCTGGTTGTTTCAACATTCGACACATCGATACCGCTAAATTCAAGGTTATTTACAATAATCAGCAACTGAAGTTAACACCGTAGTGTAAAACTAGTTAGCTAATAAGTCACAGCGGGTAACTAGCTACATTAGCTAATAAAACTTATGGAGAATCGAAACATAGTAGGCCGTCTTGGAGTCTCATTCTTGTTTACGTTACTGATCATTTTGGATGCTCTTTTGTTAGCAAGGTAATACACATTGTTTTAGCTGTAACGTTAACGTTAGTTGCCTTAGAAATTGCGAGACAGCATCATCCTCACACACAAAAGTTTTCGCCTTAAAATTTAATTAAAACTGCCTAACCTTGTAATCCTTGGATTTCAAAGGCACCGATGCCTTTGATCCTCCGATTGAACAAATATGGTTGAAGACGGTACAGGCGATGTAAATAATAAACAGGTTTTCGCTAACCTTTGGGTTTCAAATTAGCAAACATGGCTGGTGTTTGAGCGCAGCCATGATTACAGAAGAGAAAGACATCGAGCCGCAAGAGGAAGTGAATGGGTACACACTACGTGCAGCCTGGTGAGCTCAGGGTCCTACCGCCGAACTATCATAAAATTACACTTGTCATCTGATGTACTTAGGCTACAAACAAAAATGAAGGTATGGATCAATACAATGTAATTAAAAGTACGTATGAATTTGAGTATAAACACAAATGAATATGGGAAACCGAGTTAGATAAGTATATTTGGTCTAATACTAGACACAGAGTATATACATAACCTACTGGTACTGAAAATATAGGGTGAGTTATCACAGTGTTATTTCGGATTACAAATGTATTTGGCCTGTCATCTCACACATTTCCCCACATTTCACTGTCATCAGTGACCATTTTGAGCATTTTCCAAGCTAAAAGTGCATGACCTAAAACCTTCAGCTACATGCAAAACAAATTTCAGCAGCACTCAAACCATCTACATTTGACGTTTTTGTCTGGAGAAACATGTTACTCCTACAACTGGATTGAAGCTTCCTTTGCATGAATTTAAGGGGTGGACCGCTGTGACATCTTCATTTTACCATCATTCAGATCCATGTGGATTTTAATGTTTTTTATGTCTAGTGCTCACCTGCTTCAAAACAAATTGCCCTCTGGGAGAAATAAAGTTGAAACTTGAATGTCTCGAGTATAGACATCATGATATTAGTTTGTGCCCTTCTTTTTATAAAGATAGCCCACTACAAAGTAGGGATATGGTCTCTCACATCATATGGTTCTTGTCTTGAAGGCCTGCAAATTCAGTGTAGTGCATATGTGTGGTGCTCTGATACTTTTAATATACTTAAACACTGCCACAATTTTAACCTATTAATTTCCTGTTACATTGTTTTAAAGTCTAACGTTTCACGGTAAACGATTCTGTTAAAGGGATACTTCGGGATTTTGGCAATGAAGGCCATTATCTACTTCACCAGGATCAGATGAACTCACGAATAACATTTTGTATGTATCTTCGTGCAGTTTGAAGGGAGTTTCTAACGAGAGTTAGTGCAATTGCTAACTAACATTAGCGCAGTGACTGGAGGTCTATGGTATCAGCTAGCATGCTAGTAGATGCCACAGACTTCAGTGGTTGCGCTAACGCCAGTTAGCATTGGCTCACGAAAGTACCTCTAACTTCCTTCATACTGGATGCAGAGACATAATGGTATCCATGAGTTCATCTGACTATTGGGAAGTAGATACAGGGCTTCATTGCCAAAATCCCAAAATAAATCCCTTTTAATGAAACTAATGTTTTAATTTTGCAATATTGTGGTACAGGCTACTACATCTCCTATAATGAATTAGGCAAATTTCCAGAATGAGAACATAGATTATATTAAAGGAATAGAACAACCTACATTCTAGGCTTTCATTAATTTATTTTAGTGCGATAAAATTCATGGTAACATAACTGCGTGCAGGTGTTTCTATTCATTTCATATGACATTTGTTGAACCCTGCACCTGGATAATTCTTGGAAGAGTGTTCTACAGTGGCCTACTTTTGAACAGGCACACACACACTATCATTGTGCAAAACATCATTGAACTTTTATAAAGACTATCCAATCCTGCAGCAAAAACCTGCCCTTTAGGACACAAGTGACACCACATAATATACAGTGCATTTGGAAAGTATTCAGACCACTTGACATTTTCCACATTTTGTTACGTTACAGCCTTATTCTAAAATTGATTAAATAAACAATTTCCTCATCAATCTACACACAATACCCCATAATGACAAAGTGAAAACAGGTTTTTAGATATTTTTTGCAAATGTATAAAAATAAAACAGAAATACCTAAGTATTCAGACCCTTTGCTGTGAGACTCGAAATTGAGCTCAGGTGTATCCCGTTTCCATTGATCATCCTTGAGATGTTTCTACGACTTCATTGGAGTCCACCTGGGGTAAATTCAATTGATTGGACATGATTTGGAAAGGCACACACCTGTCTATATAAGGTCCCACAGTTGACAAGCCAAGAGGTAGAAGACATCGTTCTTATAGCGCCGTGACAAGATTGTGTTGAGGCACAGATCTGTAGAAGGGTACCAAAACATTTCTGCAGCATCGAACGTCCTCAAGAACACATTGGCCTCCGTCATTCTTAAATACAAGAAGTTTGGAACCACCAAGACTCTTCCTAGAGCTGGCCAAACTGTGCAATCGGGGGAGAAGGGCCTTGGTCAGAGAGGTCGCAAAGAACCTAATGGTCACTCTGACAGAGCTCCAGAGTTCCTCTATGGAGATGGGAGAACCTTCCAGAAGGACAACTATCTCTGCAGCACTCCACCAATCAGGCCTTTACGGTGGAGTGGCCAGACGGAAGCCACTCCTCAGTAAAAGGTACATGACAGCTCTCTTGTAATTTGCAAAAAGGCACCTAAAGGACTCTCAGACCATGTGAAACAAGATTCCCTGGTCGGATGAAACAAAGATATTTCATATTTTGGCCTGAATGCCACGCATCACGTCTGGAGGAAACCTGGCACATCCCTACGGTGAAGCATGGTGGTGGCAGCAGCATGCTGTGGGGATGTTTTCCAGTGGCAGGGACTGGGAGACTAATCAGGATCGAGGAAAAGCTGAACGGTGCAAAGTACAGAAATCCTTGATGAAAACATGCTCCAAAGCGCTCAAGAACTCAGACTGGGGCGAAGGTTCACCTTCCAACAGGATAATGACCCTAAGCACACAGACAACGCAGTAGTGGCTTCGGGACAAGTCTCAGAATGTCCTCGAGTCGCCCAGCCAGAGTCCGGACTTGAACCCGATCGAACATCTCTGTAGAGACCTGAAAATAGCTGTGCAGCGACGCTCCTCATCCAACCTGACA
This sequence comes from Salvelinus sp. IW2-2015, assembly GCF_002910315.2. Taxonomy (NCBI): domain Eukaryota; kingdom Metazoa; phylum Chordata; class Actinopteri; order Salmoniformes; family Salmonidae; genus Salvelinus; species Salvelinus sp. IW2-2015. The sequence goes on from NC_036847.1 coordinate 5,080,768, forward strand.
GAGCTTGAGAGGATCTGCAGAGGAGAATGGGAGAAACTCCCCAAATACAGGTGTCCCAAGCTTGTAGTGTCATACCCAAGAAGACTCAAGGCTGTTATCGCTGCCAAAGGTCATTCAACAAAGTACTGAGTAAAGGGTCTCAAAACTTATGAAAATATGATATTTACTTTTTAATACATTTGCAAAAATTTCTAAAAACCTGTTTTGATTTTGTCATTATGGGTTATTGTGTGTAGACTGAGGGATAAAAAAATATATATATTTTAGAACTAGGCTGTAACGTAACAAAATGTGGAAAAAGTCAAGGGGTCTGAATACTTTCCAAATGCACTGTATTTCATCTTCAGTTTTGCCAGAGTTTCATTTCACAATAAAATGGGCACATTCAAGAAAAGCATAAAACAAATACCATAATATTGTTACTCAAAAGAAAGACTGTACTCAAGAATATGATTTTGAATCGATAACTATTGCTTTCTCATTAAGCCATTTCACATTATCCCCTTCATTGTTGAACCCTTTTCAACCCACTACCTCCTCTCCTCTTGTCTCACACTTCCTAATCGTCTTCCACAGCTTTCATGGCATAACTATTTAATTACTCTCATTCAATACAGAATACAAATAGCGGCTCTAGGACCCGACGGGATGTCTCCCTCGGAATCATTAGAGCGCAAAGTGTGTCTGGTCAGAATGCAACAGGAAGTGATGATGAGATAGTATTGAGATGGGAGTTTGTCGTTGAAAGATGCACTATGCAGAAATCAATCCGCCATTTCCTGGTTGCTAAAACTCTAATAGTTCGCCTGATTTCCGTTAATGTGACAAAACAAGGAAGTATAGTGTAGAGAATCATTGTACCATCTAAACCGCAGTGAAATATATTTTCCATCACCAAAAAAGTATTGTATTTTCAGCTGGTGTACAAAACCGAAAGTAAAAGAAGCTAAAACGAAACTTAAGCAAGAGAAGCATAAAAATAGCTCACATTGAACACATCAACCGCTTCTTAGGGTGTGTTTGTATATTGGGCGTTCGTAAATTCAGAGTGCTGTCAGATTGTCCGTTGGTAAATTCCGAGAGTTGTCACATTGTCCATTTGTAAATTCAGAGTGTTTCACTCTCAGAGCGTTCAGATCACACTCTTTTGTCTGAGGAGTAGGGTTGTAGGTTTGATCCGAACATTCTGACCTCACAACAGCAGTTGAGCACCCAAGCTAAGTTGGCTAGCTTAGCTTGTACATATGATATGAGTAATGTAGGATATGTAAACATTAAAGTGCCATTATTTAAAGTGACTAGTGATCCATTTATTAAAGTGGCCAGTGATTGGGTCTCAATGTAGGCAGCAGCCTCTCTGAGTTAGTGATTGCTGTTTAGCAGTCTGATGGCGTTGAGATAGAAGCAGTTTTTTTGTCTCTCGGTCCCGGCTTTGATGCACCTGTACTGACCTCGCCTTCTGGATGGTAGCGGTGTGAACAGGCAGTGGCTCGGGTTGTTGTTGTCCTTGATAGGGTTGCACATTTTGGGGAATATTCAGAGGTGGAAACTTTCCGTGGGAATTAACGGAAATATATGCAAATTAATATTAATATCATTTAAATATAGATGTTTTTTGCATTGGATATATTTACCATATCATATGGAGACAGAAATATAAACCTTTTACCTCATCATAAGTAGACATAATTGCAAATGATTAAATCCTTCCAATAGACATAAAAACAACAATTTAGTTACGAATTGAACTTTAATTAAATGAGTTGACTCTTCACATGGGATGATTTCACTGAACAACAAAAGGGAATATTGAATGATCCCCAATGATCCATCGCATCTCCCCAAAACCTTTTCAACATACATCTGTAAAATGATAGTCTGGAAACTAAAGCTTTGGTTGTGTTCCTCTCAGGATTCCATGTCTTCTCCCTGGACCTGCTCAATGTCCACTTCTTGAACATCAGACTCTGAGGCCTCATCTTCACTGTCACTTTCCAACCTTGTTGAGGATGGCTTGTTCTCCAACCTTGCCCGGATGGCCACCAATTCTTCAATCCTTGTATTGGTCAGCCTGTTGCATGCTTTGGTGTGTGTGTTCCCAAACAAGGACCATTTGCGCTCTGAGGCGGCTGATGTTGGTGGGATTTGGAGGATGATGGAGGCAACAGGGGAAAGAGCCTCAGATCCACAAAGTCCCTTCCACCGGGTGGCTGATGAGATATGTTGGCACGACTGCCATCTTGCATCTCCATCCCAAAGCCTATGCTTGGAAGTGTACTTCGCCAGACTGCTAAGAACCTTGCCCTCATCCAGGCCAATGTGGCGAGACACGGTATTGATGACACTATAGGCCTTGTTGATCTCTGCACCAGACAGGATGCTCTTGCCAGCATACTTGGGGTCCAACATGTAAGCTGCGGCGTGTATGGTCTTCAGGCAGAAGTCTTCACGCTTTTTGATGTATTTCAGAACTGCAGTTTCCTCTGCTTGTAGCAACAGTGAAGTGGGCAGGACAGTACGGATTTTTTCTCTTACATCTGCAAGCAGAGTCTGAACATCAGACAGGATAGCATTGTCTCCCTCAATCCGTGCAATGGCTACTGCTATAGTTTTCAGGAGTTTCAGGCTGCTTACCACTCTCTCCCAAAATACATCATCCAGGAGGATCCTTTTGATGGGGCTGTCCATATCGGCAGACTGTGATATGGACATTTCTTGGAGACTCCTTCCCCTCCAGGAGACTGTCAAACATGACAACAACACCCCCCCCCCCCCAATGGGTGTTGCTGGGCAGCTTCAATCTGGTGCTCTTATTCTTCTCACTTTGCTTGTTGAGGTAGATTGCTGCAATAACTTGATGACCCTTCACATACCTAACCATTTACTTGGCTCTCTTGTAGAGTGTATCCATTGTTTTCAGTGCCATGATGTCCTTGAAGAGCAGATTCAATGCATGAGCAGCACAGCCAATGGGTGTGATGTGAGGGTAGGACTCCTCCACTTTAGACCAAGCAGCCTTCATGTTCGCAGCATTGTCTGTCACCAGTGCAAATACCTTCTGTGGTCCAAGGTCATTACTGACTGCCTTCATCTCATCTGCAATGTAGAGACCGGTGTGTCTGTTGTCCCTTGTGTCTGTGCTCTTGTAGAATACTGGTTGAGGTGTGGAGATGATGTGGTTAATTATTCCTTGCCCACGAACATTCGACCACCCATCAGAGATGATTGCAATAGTCTGCTTTCTCTATGATTTGCTTGACCTTCACTTGAACTCTGTTGAACTCTGCATCCAGCAAATGAGTAGATAAAGCATGTCTGGTTGGAGGGGTGTATGCTGGGCAAAGAACATTCAGAAATCTCTTCCAATGCACATTGCCTGTGAGCATCAGAGGTGAACCAGTTGCATACACAGCTCGAGCAAGACATTCATCAGCATTTCTCTGACTACGTTCCTCCATTGAGTCAAAAAAACTTCTGATTTCAGGAGGACCATGAGCTGTTGCTATCGATAAGGTGTCTGATTCATCATTTACACCTCGAATAGAAGTAGAGGGACTTTTGTCAGAGGTTGCTCGTTGTGAGCGTTGAGGGAACTTTATGCACTTGGCCAGATGATTCTGCATTTTTGTTGCATTCTTCACATATGATTTGGCACAGTATTTGCAAATGTACACAGCCTTTCCTTCTACATTAGCTGCAGCGAAATGTCTCCACACATCAGATAGTTCCCGTGGCAATTTCCTGTAAAGATTAGGGGAGAAAAAATTGAAAGAAACCCCAGATACAATTCCATGTACAGATAAATAGTTAAGCAGTTAGATTAAACTCCTTTGTAAGATACATTTTTCTTTTTTTTTATGAAACATGTATGGGAACAGGTGAATTAACACTCCTCAGTTAGCAGGCTCAAGCAAGCTAAAACCCACATGGTAGCAAAAACTTGCAGAAATTGTTAAGTTAGAAATGATTGAAACACACGTTGCTGTAGGCTACTATTTACTAGTTAACAAAAAATCATGTATGTCAAATAAAATATATTCACCCCACCCAGTATTGTAATCAAAACTTACCAGAAAGCATGTTGTCCTTGGCTCAGACAGTATAGTAGTGTGGGCTCAATAGCATCTCATTAGTGTGCAAGATCTTCAGAATCAGCTGTACATGTGATGGAAGACTGCACTGCACATGATGGAAGAATTCACTGTGCATGCAGAGGGTTGTAATTCCATTGAATTGGGGATAGTTTAACCAAAATATGCCACAAGACCTAGAATTGCCTTATGTGTATCCCACAAAAAAGGTCACTGTTATAAGCTAACTTTTTTGATGAATTTAAGCAAAATTCCTCAAATTCTCTGGCTTTACTTCCCATTTTCCGGAAAGATTCCGACCCTCTGCAACCCTACTTGATGATCTTTTTGGCCTTCCTGTGACATCGGGTGCTGTAGGTGTCATGGAGGGCAGGTAGTTTGCCCCCGGTGATGCGTTGTGCAGACCGCACCACCCTCTGGAGAGCCTTGCGGTTGAGTGCGGTGCAGTTGCCATACCAGGCTGTGATACAGCCCGACAGGATGCTCTTGATTGTGCATCTGTAAAGGTTTGTCAGGGTTTTGGGTGACAAGCCACATTTCTTCAGCCTCCTGAGGTTGGAGAGGCGCTGTTGCTCCTTCTTCACCACACTGTCTGTGGGTGGACCATTTCAGTTTGTCTGTGATGTGTTCGCCAAGGAACTTTCCACCTTCTCCACTGCTGTCCCTTCGATGTGGATAGTGGGGTGCTCCCTCTGCTGTTTCTTGAAATCCACGATCATCTCCTTTGTTTTGTTGACGTTGAGTGAGAGGTTGTTTACCTGAAACCACACTCCGAGTGCCCTCACCTCCTCCCTGTAGGCTGTCTCGTCGTTGTTTGGTAATCAAGCCAACTACTGTTGTGTCGTCTGCAAACTTGATGATTGATTGCATCAATTATTCTGCGTGTCAGATGATTGCTCTGAAATCTGATTAGATGGCCAGAGTGAATTTACTAACACACACTTAGACTTGTTTTCAATGAGAATTACATATATACAACTCACATGAATTTAGTCGTCCCTCAAGTTACATATTGCAGCTTTAATAAACCTACATAAATACCTACATAAATTGAAATAATTGTATGTACATTTATATATTTTTAGTGACACTTTTCACCCATCACACCAGAACTGAACGCAGTATGCTTTAAAAAAATATATAGCCCTGTTCTCATTTTAGTGTAATTAATTAACATTTTTAATTAATAATTAACATTTAATGCTTGTTGTACAGATAAAAATAGTTCTCGGTGGCCATCTTTCAGCCTCCCCATCCCCTATACCCGGTGGTCATCCGCTGCTCGGACATGTCACTCTCCTCTCCATCATTTCACGTTTTCACCCTGAAAGAATGGATGATAACCAACGATACAATATATCCTCAAATGTTGATTATAAACTGGGTGTTTCGAGCCCCGAGTGCTGATTGGCTGACAAAACATTTATTTTTACTGCTCCAATTACATTGGTAAGTAGTTTATAATAGCAATAAGGCACCTCAGCTTGTTGTATATGTTGTATATGGCCAATATACAATGGTTAAGGGCTATTTCCAGGCACTCCGCGTTGTGCATAAGAACAGCCCTTAGCCATGGTATATCACCAATATACCACACCCCCTTGTGCCTTTTTGCTTAATTAGTCCAGGCTATTGTAGCCTATTTAAAAGTGCAAGGTTGGGGGGAGACAAGCGCACACCCAAGCACAGGTGTATGGCCGCCCAAGCGCTCATAACGTTATTGGTGATAGATATTGAACACGGAGCAGAATTATTTCTAGGATATTTATTTTCCTTCTTCAGCAAGCAGCTGTCCAAATATGTCTGGAGGTTGAGGCATACAGCTTTATACAGTAGCCTGTTCTTGGTAAATTGTTTTGGAAAAACAGTGATTAATGTATTTCAGTAGCCATGTCACACCCCACTGAAAACCGTACTCTAAAACTGCTTTGACACACAGACTGTCTTCAAACACACACACCGTGTGAAACATGAGTCTTAGTTTATTAAAAAGACGTAGACATTAAAAATAAAAAAAATCCACTGCAATTCAACATCAATTTAAGTTCTTCAGCCTGTGATAACCTGACAAGTTGACATACACACCAATAACGACGCTTATATTCGTCTCCCCTGACTTACATTTTCTTGACAGTGCAAATATAATTTGGTCATTATACAAGTTTACCATCTCATATCTACAACCCCCTCCACACACAAGGGGTATTTTAACTGCCATAACTCTAAACAGATGGAATATTCTTTAGGGTACAAGACAAATCCAGATGTTTACAAAGGCCTAAACAGATAGGAATGTGTATGCTCTATTCCTGTGTAAATGTGTGATGAATAACTAAACTGCTGTTGGATCGCAAATAGTAATACAGGATTAGTCAAATAAAAAAATTGATAGTGGGGAGCAACATGTCAAGTCAGATGCCTGTAATGAATTCCAGAACATTTAAAATCTAAATGAACATAACATTGATAAACTGTTTGCGACATAACAGGTGAGGAAGAAAGGGAAACATGTAAGCTTAAAGGCTAAGCTACTGAAACATGGAACTGTTTCTCTGATCACTATCTATATGCCACAGGGGAAGCTCACAAGTGGGAACCAAACAGAAAATGTTCAACTGTTCTGGTACACTGCTCAACTAACTTACCACAGAACCTTGTGGGGGAGGATAAAACAGATGTTTAATTACTTTTCATTACATTTGACAATCTCTTCACATGTATTGCTTTCTAGGTTGAGGATGACTATACAGTACATCCGTAACAAATCATGAATGCTTAATCTAATAATAGTAAAACAGGACACGCCAAGAGTGCAGCACTGCAAATGGAAGTGGAGACTGCTACTCTGTACAACACTATGCATATCAACCGTAAGTGTACTGATTGGAAATTAGCTCTGGAGCAGAGGCTATGGATTTAAACATGGCTACCGACTCATATCTGTACAGATTTTTGTCTTCGATTTCAAGATAGTTTGATTCTTCCTTCCATCCCTCGTCCAGGTTTGAGGTTTTTCATTCCAAATCAGGCATTTCTGGGGGAAAAATTATAATTAATAATGGAAAGCAAATAAATAGCTATGTGATAAAAACAACAATATACTTCCGATAGCACTTAACATTTCTGGGTTAAGGGATGTCAGAGTATAAAAAGTATTAGAAATCAGTGTCTGGTGAGAAAATCTTTCACTTACTTTCATCGTCACTATCTGCAGACTCATCCTAAACAGGAATAGAAATAAGCATGAGAAGTTGCATATGAAAGGGCTCCTGACTGACAATTTAGTCGCATTTTGCGACCCGTTGACCTGGCTGTGGAAGTTCAAGTTGTAATTGGTCGTAGGGATGCGAGCTGCACATTCTACATGGTCACCTCATGCAAAACTTCCTATTTTTCTAAGAGGTTAAAACCATGATTTGCTCAAAAACAAGTTAAGAGCATTATCTTCATGATTCCTGCAATGAAATGATCTGCCATGGCCCAGTGCCCATTTGGCTGGGGACTGCTGCGGTGACAAGTGGGCCACTCACTGCCTTTCCCGGGAAGAAAAAAAAATGCTCTGGGAGAATCTCATCTGATTGTATAACATTTAAAAATCCAATTGCGGGGGAAACAGCTATCCTGTTATACGGTTGTCACTAGAGGTCGAACGATTAATCGGAATGGCCGATTTCACGTTTTCATAACAACCGGAAATCGGTAATTTTGGACGCCAATTTTGCAACAACAACAAAAAATGTGCGCCTTTATTTAACTAGGCAAGTCAGTTAAGAACACATTCTTATTTTCAATGACGGCCTAGGAACGGTGGGTTAACTGCCTTGTTCAGGGGCAGAACGACAGATTTTTACCTTGTCAGCTCAGGTATTCAATCTTGCTACCTTACGGTTAACTAGTCCAACGCTCTAACCACCTGCCTCACGAGGAGCCCGCCTGTTACGCGAATGCAGTAAGAAGCCAAGGTAAGTTGCTAGCTAGCATTAAACTCATCTTATAAAAAACAATCAATCAATCATAATCACTAAAAAAGAAAAAGGACTGTCGTGTACCTAAACATCAATGCCTTTCTTAAAATCAATACACAGAAGTATATATTTTTAAACCTGCATATTTAGCTAAAGGAAATCCAGGTTAGCAGGCAATATTAACCAGGTGAAATTGTGTCACTTCTCTTGCGTTCATTGCACGCAGAGTCAGGGTATATGCAACAGTTTGGGCCGCCTGGCTCGTTGCGAACTAATTTGCCAGAATTTTACGTAATTATGACATAACATTGAAGGTTGTGCAATGTAACAGGAATATTTAGACTTATGAATGCCACCCGTTAGATAAAATACGTAACGGTTCCGTATTTCACTGAAAGAATAAACGTTTTGTTTTCGAGATGAGTTTCCGGATTCGACCATATTAATGACCTAAGGCTCGTATTTCTGTGTGTTATGTTATGATTAAGTCTATGATTTCATATTTGATAGAGCAGTCTGACTGAGCGATGGTAGGCACCAGCAGGCTCGTAAGCATTCATTCAAACAGCACTTTCGTGCGTTTTGACAGCAGCTCTTCGCAATGGTTCAAGCATGGCACTGTTTATGACTTCAAGCCTATCGACTCCCGAGATTAGGCTGGTGTAACCGATGTGAAATAGCTAGCTAGTTAGCGGGTTGCTCGCTAACAGCGTTTCAAACGTCACTCGCTCTGAGACTTGGAGTAGTTGTTCCCCTTGCTCTGCATGGGTAACGCTGCTTCGAGGGTGGCTGTTGTCGATGTGTTCCTGGTTCGAGCCCAGGTAGCGCAGAGGAGAGGGATGGAAGCTATACTGTTACACTGGCAATACTAAAGTGCCTATAAGAACATCCAATAGTCAAAGGTATATGAAATACAAATGGTATAGAGAGAAATAGTCCTATAATTCCTATAATAACCACAACCTAAAACTTCTTACCTGGGAATATTGAAGACTGTGTTCAAAGGAACCACCAGCTTTCATATGTTCTCATGTTCTGAGCAAGGAACTTAAACGTTAGCTTTCTTACATGGCACATATTGCACTTTTACTTTCTTCTCCAACACTTTGTTTTTGCATTATTTAAACCAAATTGAACATGTTTCATTATTTATTTGAGGCTAAATTGATTTTATTGATGTATTATATTAAGTTAAAATACGTGTTCATTCAGTATTGTTGTAATTGTCATTATTAGAAGGGGAAAAAATATAAAATAAAAACCATTCGGCCGATTAATCGGTATCGGCTTTTTTTGGTCCTCCAATAAATCGGTATCGGCGCTGAAAAATCATAATCGGCCGACCTCTAGTTGTCACTATTGAAGAGGCATTTCTCAGCTTTCTTATTCATTTCTCAACTCTCAATATTGAGCTCAATAGCATCATTTTAAAACAAAGATATTTTATAGGCCTATGGCTTTTGAGATATGGAGGGCGCGAAATGCGCACCCGCCATTGTGATTGCATAAGTCTCACTGGGAAGTAGGCTACAACTGCAAAGCTTTTTAGGACATTACATTTACTGTTAGATTAATACATGGATACTAGCATTGGGTATTAGTTAGCAATCTAGCATTTGAGTTTCTACTTACTCAGGTGGTGAATTGAACCTAAATAAGCATAGATTCGTGCATATAAAGATATGCAAATAAATCTCTATTGAACAAAACAAATCTAAATTCTTGAGCTCTATTTTAACAGTTAAATATAAAACTACAATAGCCTAGTTGTCAACCCAAAATTCATGACAATGGCTGGATCATAACATTTTGAATGATAACATGTTAGATGAAGCCATCTCAGTAGTCTTGTTACACTTCCAAACCATCTAGTCTAAGCCCCGTCTAGGGGGGGTTCTACTAAGCTAACATGTGGACATTCAGAGACTTGTTCCGAAGCAACTCCTGCGTTGCTTGGCTGTGTGCTTCGGGTCATTGTCCTGTTGGAAGGTGAACCTTCGCCCCAGTCTGAGGTCCTGAGCAGGTTTTCACCAAAGAGCTCTCTGTACTTTGCTCCGTTCATCTTCGCCTCGATCCTGACTAGTTACTCAGTCCCTGCCGCTGAAAAACATGCTCACAGCATAATGCTGCCACCACCATGCTTCACCGTAGGGATGGTGCCAGGTTTCCTCCAGACGTGAGACTTGGCATTCAGACCAAACAGTTCAATCTTGGTTTCAGCAGACCAGAGTCTTGTTTCTCAAGAGAGTCTTAGGTAATGTCTGGCAAACTCCAAGCGGGTTGTCATGTGCCTTTTACTGAGGAGTGGCTTCCGTCTGGCCACTACCATAAAGGCCTGATTGGTGGAGTGCTACAGAGATGGTGTCCTTCTGGAAGGTTCTCCCATCTCCACATAGGAACTTTAGAGCTCTGTCAGAGTTAACATCAGGTTCTTGGTCACCTCCCTGACAAAGGCCCTTCTCCTCCGATTGCTCAGTTTGCCCGGGCAGCCAGCTCTCAGATGAGTCTTGGTGGGTTCCAAACTCCTTCCATTTAAGAATGGAGGCCACTGTGTTCTTGGGGACCTTCAATGTTGCAGGATTTTTTTGTTACCCTTCCCCAAATCTGTGCCTCAACACAATCCTGTCTCAAGAGCTCTTTGGACAATTCCTTCAACCTCATGGCTTGGTTTCTGCTCTGACATGGACTGTCAACTGTGGGACCTTACATACAGGTGTGTGCCTTTCCAAATCATGTCCAATCAATTGAATTTACCACAGATGGCTCCAAACAGGATGAACCTGTGCTCAATTTAGAGTTTCATAGCAAAGGTTCTGAATATTTAGAAATGAAAACATAAATACCTGTTTTCGCTCTTTGATTATGGGGTATTGTGTGTAGATTGCTGAGGAAAATGTTTTATTTAATCAATTTTAGAATAAGGCTGTAACGTAACAAAATCTGGAAAAAGCCAAAGGGTCTGAATACTTTCCGAAGGTACTGTACTTCCATTCATTTCTTAAACTGGTACTAGGGATCTTCAGACTAGTCTTGTGAGCCTTATGGTTGTCCTAGAGCAAAACAACCACATGTACGCGTTCGTAGTGTGTAGGCAAAATTGTTTGAACGAACGATACATACAGAAATGGGCATCAGAAGTTGTCCCGTGACTCAGTGAGTCATCTTTCCACAGAGGGATCATAATAGTTTGTTGGTCAAACTGGACACTTTGTGAGAAGGACGATTTTCGCAGTGTCACCATGGCAGATGCCAAAGAGCGATATCGGCGGATTGAGACGCAGCCCACTCAAAAAAACATATCTTAAACAGGGATTATGATGGATTTTTTCCCTTTTTTACATCAATTTGATTTCCACGGGGCCGCGGAAATTGTAGGAGAAGGGTTAATAAAGCACTGAATATCTTTATAAAGACGATTACTCATTTTCTCTATTGCATGCCGTCGCAGGACAAACTGGTGCAACCAAATCATGGGCTGATGCAACCAACTGGAGAAACCTAGTGGCAACAGCGCCACCAGGGGAAATTTTAGTGTGACTCGCTGATATGACTGTCGCAATTAAGGTTTGAACATATTGTGCCCCACACATTCTTCCAAAGAGACTGATCAGTCATTAGCAAGCCCATACACAAGAGGCACATGACTAGAGCGTGACATTATGTTTTTGTACAAAGTCAAGTAAAGTGAAACGGAGAAAAAGAGAATGAACTCCACAGAGTAGCTCTTACATCATCAGCACCATCTAGATCAGGTAGGTCATCTTCCCCTCCCATGTTGTTCATCATCTGCAATCAGAATCACAAAGAACAGTCTGAGCCAAATATCATCATGCTGCCATGTACTCATTTGTACAGTCTTGGCCCAACCGTTCATACAGCAATCAAGAGCAAGTTCACCAGTTGCCCTAGGGCCCTTACTTTAGCCATTGCTTCTTGTGTGTTGAACGCCATATCCCCATCTCCTACCTCTGAGAAACGATCGAAGTTGCCTAGCTCCTGGTCTGAATCATCCTCCCAGTCTTTCCAGTTGTTAAAGTCGACGCTGAGCCAAGTTAGCTGTTGAGGGATAGCATGTATGACAAAAAGGATTGCAGATGCTCGTTTGGAGGTCATCTTCCTGGCTCCTTACATGCATTTAGAATTCAGCGTGTTCCGAAATCAATTATCAACCAATACTTAAGCACAGAATTTTTATTTAACTATATATGGCAAATACATTAGATACTAGAACTGACCTTAGCCTTCTCTTTTGTTAGCCTCAGCCACGGCTTCCCAGGTTCTGCTTTTCGCAAACAGCACAACACTGACCGATCTGTGCGTTTGTGCATGGATTCCTGTGTGTGTGTGTGTACAAGAGATACATGAACACTTTCATCCCGCAAAATTAAGTTCCATTAGTTATACATCATGCAATCTGTACCTCGTCCTGATGACAATGTAATGAAGTGATTGACTCACATTTTGATCAATGGCTTCGAAAAGGTCTACTTCATTCTCGTGTTTGACTTGGTCAGTTCCTCCAAGACAACTGGTAAAGGGAGGGGCGAAAAGAATTCAGCCAAAGTGGTTCCCGATGTATGAACTACACAGTGACACATCCAGCCCAAAGTGGGAGGGTTAAAATCTACTTAGTAGTTGCTAAAGTCCCGGTGCACATATTTAAACTGAATTAGAGGGATTTTCAAATACCTAGAGCAGTCCGGCAAACTTTTTCTTTTAAACTCCATTGACAGATGTCATAACTCACCTGAAAGCAAACTTTGCTTTCTCGAAATTGATCTTGACATCCTTGCTGTCCGCTACGCAGAACTCGATGTAGACGGAGTCCCGTCTGTCATACCACTTAGCAGTCGCTGGATGCCTGGAAACACAGATCAAGAAACTCAATGAATGCCAACGTTCCCCATAATATTTTGTGAATTGAGAAAAGCCCCCCCCGCAGGACAGAATGGTTGGCTTCAGTATAACCAGAAGAGCATAAGTTACTGTATCTATAATCACGGTAGAGGAAGAATCTCCTGCTGGTATTTTCCAGCAATGTTGTCTTGGATCGCAAACTGCATGCAAATCACCCTAATCATTACACTGATCCTACAGCTGTACCCAAGGGTAACTTCTACCCCAGTGATACTAACAGTGGGAGGCGGGGACAGACGGCTGTGAAGCACCTGCATGGAGCAGGTGGGACACCGTTGTGAGTTGTGACACAAAAGCTCACCGTCAAAGACAGGTGTATCAGGTTGCCAATAAGGCATCAATTTGCTGCGAGTACAGTAAAGGCAAGATGGTTCCAAAATGGAAAACGGCTGAGCATTTATTAAAAAGCAACCCGGCTGTCAACAGATTCACGTTGATCATACCAAAGAGGATGGAAAATACTGATGCAATGTCAAAGCTGATTGAAACATCTATAGCTCTTCAAAACTGACATTATGTCATACCAATCACATATGCAAAGTTCCCTGTGCAAACTCAACTGTGATCATTTAAAAACATTTAATTTTTTCATTAATTTAACTACTTCCTGCTCTCATGTGATTCTGTAACAGTTGGATTAGAAAAGCCCCAATTACAGTGCATTCGGAAAGTATTCAGACCCCTTGATTTCCCCCCCACTTTGTTATGTTACAGCCTTATTGGAATGGATTAAATTGTTTTTGTCCCCCCTTCAATCTACACAAAATACCCCATAATGACAAAGCACTCAGTACTTTGAAGAACTTTAGGCAGCGATTACAGCCTCGAGACCCTTTACTCAGTACTTTGTTGAAGCATCTTTGGCAGTGATTACAGCCTCGAGTCTTCTTGGGTATAACGCTACAAGCTTGGCACACCTGTATTTGAGGAGTTTCTCCCATTCTTCTCTGCAGATCCTCTCAAGCTCTGTCAGGTTGGAGGAGGAGCATTGCCGCACAGCCATTTTCACGTCTATCCAAAGATGTTCGACCAGTCCGGGCTCTGGCTGGGCCACAAGGACATTGGAGACTTGTCCCAAAGCCACTCCTGCTGGAAGCTGAACCTTCACCCTCAGTCTGAGGTCCTGAGAGCTCTGGAGCAGGTTTTCATCAAGGATCTCTCTGTACATTGCTTCGTTCATCTTCATCCTGACTAGTCTCCCAGTCCCTGCCGCTGAAAAACATCCCCATAGCATGATGCTGCCACCACCATGCTTCACCTTAGGGATGGTGCCAGATTACCTCCAGATGTGACACTTGGCATTCAGGCCAAAGAGTTCAATCATGGTTTCATCCAACCAGAGAGTTTAAGAGTCGTTTGGTGCCTTTTGGCAAACTACAAGCGGGCTGTCATGTGCCTTTTACTGAGGAGTGGCTTCTGTCTGGACAGTACCATAAAGGCCTGATTGGTGGAGAGCTGCAGAGATGGTTGTCCTTCTGGAAGGTTCTTTGGAGCTCTGTCAGAGTGATCATCGGGTTCTTGGTCACCTCCCTGACCAAAGTCCTTCTCCCGATTGCTCAGTTTGGCCAGGCGGCCAGCTCTAGGAAGCGTCTTGGTGGTTCCAAACTTCTTTCATTTAAGAATGATGGTCCCCAAGAACCATCAATGCTGCAGACATTTTTTGGGACCCTCCTACAGATCTGTGCCTTGACACAATCTTGTCTCTGAGTTCTATGGACAATTCCTTAGGCCTCGTGGCTGGGTTTTTGCTCTGACAGACATTGTCAACTGTGAGACCTTATATAGACAGGTGTGTGCTTTTCCAAATCATGTCCAATCAATTGAATTTACCACAAGTGAATGCCAATGAAGTTGTAGAATCAGCTCAAGAATGATTTTTTAATCCCCTTTTTCTCCCCAATTTCGTGGTATCCAATTGTTAGTAGTTACTATCTTGTCTCATCGCTACAACTCCCATACGGGCTCAGGAGAGATGAAGGTCGAGAGCCATGCGTCCTCCGAAACACAACCAAACCGCACTGCTTCTTAACACAGCGCGCATCCAACCCGGAAGCCAGCCGCACCAATGTGTCGGAGGAAACACAGTACACCTAGCGACCTGGTCAGCGTGCACTGCGCCCGGCCCGCCACAGGAGTCGCTAGTGCGCGATGAGAAAAGGATATCCCTACCGGCCAAACCCTCCCTAACCCGGACGACGCTAGGCCAATTGTGCGTCGCCCCATGACCCCGCTGAACTCAATTTCGAGTCTCATAGCGAAGGTTCGGAATACTTATGTCAATATGGTATTTCTGTTTTTATTTTTAATACATTTGCTAACATTTCTACAAACAAGTTTTAGCTTTGTCATTAAGGGGTAGTGTGTGTACAGGTGAGAAGGAAAAAAAGTGTCATCCATTTTAGAATAAGGCTGTGACATAAAATGTGGAAAAAGTCAACGTGCCTGAATACTTTCCGAATGCACGTAGCGTTAGCTACTATTACGGACAGTCAACAATGAGCATGCTGTATCATTAGCCAACTAAGTTAGCCATCTCGCTTGGCTTCCTTACAGCTACAGTCAGCAGTAGGATAAATCTTTCATTTTGTTGAGAGTAACTGGACATTATCTAGCCATTTGCACGGTATGAATAAACATTTCGTTACAGCAAAACTATGCATCGTTCATTATTTCTATAAAGCCTCTTAATCTGGCTAGCTACTTAGGCTAGATAGAGCTCTTTGAACGTTAAATCTCGTGAAGGGATTTCCGTTCTGTGGCTAACGTAAGCTAACTAGCTATGTAGGTAAGACCAACCCATGGTGACTGATCGATATGCTAACTAATCTAGCTAGTTAAAAGTTAAATCAGTTGTAGAATGTTTTACTACCTGGCTAGTTAGCTAGCGTTAGCTCACTGAAACATGGTCAGGAAAGCACACCACACACGCCATGCGGGGCCATGCACTTGACCACACTAACGCGTTAGCTAGCCAGCCAACTTCCGTTACTGTAGCTAGATAGTAGAAACTAACTAGTTAACTGGCGAACTAATGGGCAAAATTCCCATTAGCAAAAAGGGACCGAGTAAACAGAAAACGAGTAAATGTTAACGTTAGTAGCTAGCGCTAGTTATCAAATTATGGACATTGGCAATCATTAACTTGCATTGTAAATTAGCTTGGTAGTTAACAGATAGCTATGAAATAAGGCCTATCATCGCTAGGTGTTCCTCAAATCTTTCGCAAAAGCATGTTGGTATGCTAGGTAGCTAGCAGCATAACGAACCCAGCGACGTTAGCTAGCTACTGGCGCTAGCGTTCTTTTGCTGGCTAAATTGTACAGGAGCACGCGCTCGCCATTCCTCACAAACTTACATGTCTTGTTGTATGTCAAATACCGTTGTGATCGCCGTCTCCCTGGGGATACACAATTCAATTTAGAATACGGTCCTTATGGGGATTTCGTTTCAATGGGCTGTAGAAAAGTGTGCGCAAACTACAAAAACGGTGTATTGTATATCCACACACTGCAAGGCCACCCTGTCTACACCTCGCGGACTCTGAATCGGACCTGACGCTGTGACGCAGCTACCGCGCCTTCGACGTTTCTAGAGCCTTCACGAGCAGGGTTGCCAGGTCTAGCCACATTTTCTAGCCCAGTGACTACTCAACATCTACGACAAGGCCTGAAAACTAGCCCAAATGTTTGTTTTCAGCAGCAAGAGTGGAGTTGCAACATTTAGCCCAAACAATATTTTTTACATAACGTTATCGAGTGAATTAAGGACTATTGACGTAATTTGTAATGACGGGGGGGAAAAATCAGTTTTGCATCAAAATAATAATTGTGAGCTAACGTGACTAAAGGGATTTGAATAGGTTGCAAGAGAAAATATAATTCGCCTTTATTAAACTCGCCAGATCCTTTTCCATCAATGGATGTTAACTCGTTTGACTGCCATGATTGTCAATAAATCCCTTAAGTGCATAACGATAGACAAATCCAACAGTAGAGTTTGAGGGGTGAAAATTCGACAGAGGATCTCGAAATCTCTGCAAGAATCTTGGACGAATTTAAAAAATAACAAATGTTAGGCTATTTTCTGTCAATTGTGCCAGATGTTAAAACTACAAACCGTTATAAATGGCATATTTGCGAGATTGACTTGTCATTTCAATAGGCATAGGCTAATTATATTTCCCCGATAGCGATTTAGCAGCTTGCTTATTTCCAATTGAGACTCATTTAACATAAATAACGAGGCGATTTCGAGGTAAGAAGTGCTCCTGTTGCCCAAACGCCTCCAGGATTAGGCTACTGAGAATGGGGTTGTAATTTCAATCACTGAATCATATATTAATAATATGGAGGCTATTTATTAAATAGTTTGCCAGCACCAGGTAGGCTACACAAGTGGCACACGTTTATTTGCAATGCCTCCAGTGATATCGTCATTTCAACATATTTATTGAATGAAATGGTAGGTTACAGTAACCTGCATAGAAATTACTAGGCTATTTAATGGCCAACAGATGTATCCTTCTCAACATGTAATGTCAGTTTCATTGTGGACTTCTCCCCGGAACAGAAGTTCCATAACTTCAATTTAAAATGTCCACTCGCGCAGCGCTCGAGAACCAAAGACTGACTGCATGTTTGGTTTGATATTTGTTTTCCATAAGCAAAGTCGACATTAGAAGGCAGTTTAAACCTAATTATCTCATGCGCTCTAGAGCGCCTATTCGTTTTCCTGTGCATTGTCGCCGTATTTCTTGACGCACATTAGCGCGTTAATATTTTATGGGAATAGGTGTCTCCATAATGACAACCTAAGTAGCATACCTACAACTGCTAAGAAGTTGTCATGACGTGCACGTGCTTATGTCTTGGGGATCCTGAGTGGCGATGCAGTGCAAGAGGCGTCACAACAGACCCGGGTTCGATCCTGGGTTGTATCACAACCGGCCGTGATCGGGAGTCCCATAGGGTAGCGCACAATTGGGGGTTTGGTCGGAGTAGGCAGTCATTGTAAATAAGAATTTGTTCTTAACTTACTTGCCTAGTTAAACAAAAAAGCCTCCTCTTCACTCACGTGACTCAGCTGCCATGTTTTTACATTGCCAAAGCAAGTGAAATAGGAAAACAAAAAATGCACAGTTAACATTACACACACAGAAGTTCCAAAGGAATAGACATTTCAAATGTCATATTATGGCTATATAACGATGTGCAAATAGTTAAAGCACAAAAGGGAACATACATATGGGTTCTTCACTGGTTGCCCATCTCTTGTGGCAACAGGTCACAAATATTGCTGCTGTGATGGCACACTGGTATTTCCCCCAATATATGTGAGTTTGTCAAAATTGGATTTGTTTTCGAATTCTTTGTGTGTCTGAAATCTCACTCACTTTGCAACAGGCTGCCTCACAATCAACAGCAGGTCACAGTGAAATATACAGTATATCACAAAAGTGAGTACACCCCTCACATTTTTGTAAATATTTGAGTATATCTTTTCATGTGACAACACTGAAGAAATGACACTTTGCTACAATGTAAAGTAGTGAGTGAACATCTTGTATAACAGTGTAAATTTGCTGTCCCCTCAAAATAACTCAACACACAGCCATTAATGTCTAAACCGCTGGCAACAAAAGTGAGTACACCCCTAAGTGAAAATGTCCAAATTGGGCCCAATTAGCCATTTTCCCTCCCCGGTGTCATGTGACTCGTTAGCATTACAAGGTCTCAGGTGTGAATGGGGAGCATGTGTGTTAAATTTGGTGTCATCGCTCTCACACTCCCTCATACTGACTGGAAGTTGACTGGAAGTTCAACATGGCACCTCATGGCAAAGAACTCTCTGAGGATCTGAAAAAAGAATTTTTGCTCTACATAAAGATGGCCTGGGCTACAAGAAGATTGCCAAGACCCTGAAACTGAGCTGCAGCACGGCGGCCAAGACCATATAGCGGTTTAACTGGACAGGTTCCACTCAAAACAGGCCTCGCCATGGTCGACCAAAGAAGTTGAGTGCACGTGTTCAGCGTCATATCCAGAGGTTGTCTTTGGGAAATAGAMGTATGAGTGCTGCCAGCATTGCTGCAGAGGTTGAAGGGGTGGGGGGTCAGCCTGTCAGTGCTCAGACCATACGYCGTACACTGCRTCAAATTGGTCTGCATGGCTGTCGTCCCAGAAGGAAGCCTCTTCTAAAGATGATGCACAAGAAAGCCCGCAAACAGTTTGCTGAAGACAAGCAGACTAAGGACATGGATTACTGGAACCATGTCCTGTGGTCTGATGAGACCAAGATAAAGTTATTTGGTTCAGATGGTGTCAAGCGTGTGTGGCGGCAACCAGGTGAGGAGTACAAAGACAAGTGTGTCTTGCCTACAGTCAAGCATGGTGGTGGAAGTGTCATGGTCTGGGGCTGCATGAGTGTTGCCGGCACTGGGGAGCTACAGTTCATTGAGGGAACCATGAATGCCAACCTGTACTGTGATATACTGAAGCAGAGCATGAACCCCTCCCTTCGGAGACTGGGCCGCAGGGCAGTATTCCAACATGATAACGACCCCAAACACACCTCCAAGACGACCACTGCCTTGCTAAAGGAGCTGAGGGTAAAGGTGATGGACTGGCCAAGCATGTCTCCAGACCTAAACCCTATTGAGCATCTGTGGGGCATCCTCAAACGGAAGGTGGAGGAGTGCAAGGTCTCTAACATCCACCAGCTCTGTGATGTTGTCGTGGAAGAGGACTCCAGTGGCAGCCTGTGAAGCTCTGGTGAACTCCATGCCCAAGAGGGTTAAGGCAGTGCTGGAAAATGATGGTGGCCACACAAAATATTGCCACTTTGGGCCCAATTTGGACGTTTTCACTTAGGGGTGTACTCACTTTTGTTGCCAGCGGTTTAGAAATGAATGGCTGTGTGTTGAGTTATTTTGAGGGGACAGCAAATTTACACTGTTATACAAGCTGTACACTCACTACTTTACATTGTAGCAAAGTGTAATTTCTTCAGTGTTGTCACATGAAAAGATAAACTCATATTTACAGAAATGTGAGGGGTGTACTCACTTGTGATATACTGTATATATATTAAGAAAACTGCCAAACCCCAGGTAGCCTAGTGGTTAGAGTGTTGGGACAGTAACCGAGAGGTTGCTAGGTGGAATCCCAGAGCTGACATGGTAGAAATCTGTCATTCTGCACCCAAACAAGGCAGTTAACCCACTGTTCCTAGGCTGTCATTATAAATAAGAATTTGTTCATAGCCTAGTTTAATAAAAAAAAAAAAGAAGTGGCTGACTTGGCCTGACCACATATCTACGGTTACGCTATTCCTAGCCTTTATCATTAGGGGGATGGGGAAACACCCTGTATCAGGGGTTAACATACCTCGTTGAAACACTCTGGGTTGATGCCTGGTGTAATATCATAGGCATCAGTCAGGTATTTCTAGGATATCAAATTAATTGCATACTAATGCTTGAAATGGTTTGGTGGTCCCTTTACCAACCTTCCACACCCTTTCCCGAGTGCATGCCACAGCTTCCTTGATCCTCAGAGGGGAGGTTTTCACTTGACGTCTTCCGATGAGTCATAGTAATTTCCAGCACCAGCTCATAAACTCCACCCTTCCGACTTAAATCTGTGGTACACTCCTCTGTGTAGAATGTATACTGAACTGCCAGCAATGATAAGATATACAGTCCTACAATATTATTTAAGACGAGGGACTTCTGAAAGTTCAGTAAAACAGAGCAGACTTTACACCTGTAAAGGACTCAACTGTATTCAATATCCCTGTTCAGACAAATCCCTTGGAGACAAGTGTCCCTTGGAGACGTGTCAGATGCATAATTTCACAAAACAAAAGGACAATAGAGGGAAACCGCATCGATTTACAACTTTATTTCCATCTAGGGTATAAATTGTACCAACGATAGATTAAATCAGCAACCTTTCAGAACCCCGTCGACTCCAGCAGCCTACATCGTCAATTCCTGTGAATATAAGAATACAATGTGTTGATGCATGTACAAACTAAGTCCCATCATAGTGAACACGGCTTTGCTCTTCTCAGGACAGAAAGGTTGGCTTCAGTAGACTCAGAAGAACGAAAGTCACTGTATCAATCATCACTGAAGAGAAAGGATCTCCTGCTGGTAGATCCCATGGTAACTTGGACACAGGTCACAATTCAAATATACAAATATTTGGAGTGAATGGACCCTGTGCCAGATATTATTTTGTCTGGTGACAAGGGGAATTGTGTGTTAAAAATGATTTACCATAATTGCGTTGACAATGTCGTTGTTGTTGTTTTTCAGGGCGCGTACAGCCTTCGCTCGCGACACATTGGCTTGTGACATCACAAGTTCAATGTCCTTCACCTCGACCCCGGTCTCATCAACCTATGCATTGAGACAAAACATGAGTACATTTGACAGTCAACTCGCACTGCAATTCACCGACATCTCCAGGGGAATTGGGCCCATAAATTACCCCATTAAGCATGGGAGACTACTACAATCAAACTATTTGTGGCAAACAGAGCTATACAAGCTAATGGACAACAAAACATACGGTGCCCGGTTTTTGATCATGTACAAACTAAGCCCTATCATAGTTAACAGTGCTCTTCTCAGGACAGAAAGGTTGGCTTCAGTAGACTCAGAAGAACGAAAGTCACTGTATCAATCATCACCGAAGAGAAATGAACTCCTGCCGATTACATGCTAACTTTTGCACCCCTGAATGCCCTCACCTCTTCCTCTTCGCTCTCCTCCTGTACGGTGGGCGTCTGTGTGTTTTCCTGGATGTTCGACACAGCTTCTCCCTGTACCTTGAACTTCTCTGCCGCTGCCAACTGGGCTTGCTGTGAGAGATCCTCGATCTGAGACACAAAGGGAGAGAAACGGCGATTTCAGTGCCGTATCCTTTAGCAAGAACACCAACACCTTGGTTGAAGGACATTCCACTGCATATTTGACTGATAACCAGAATTGCATACTACAAGGGTATCGTGAAAGAACAGTCTAGACTAGATGGAACAATGTCAATAGCATTTCAGATTTAAAAGGAGACCAGAAAAATACAATTATAACAGTATCCTGGATCCATCTTACCTTAGCCTCACCAAAGACAATGTAAGTGTCTGATGCAGGGCTCTTGTAGACATCTGGTTTGGTGATGACAAATAGGATGTTCTTAGACTTGCGAATGGTAACCCTGGTGACCCCCGTCACCTGCCTGAGACCCAGCTTAGACATTGCCTGAAGAAAAGCAAACAATCATGGGTTATATTTTGACTGGAACCGTACTCCTTAACTATCCATTGTTTATACTATACAATGGATAGTTAAAGGTGGCATAGTAATTTAAATTATTCAACGTACACTTTTAAGATGGGAATGTCTAATGAAAATATGATGAAGTCCAGATAGTTTTTTAAAAAGCTAGTTACCTTTCGTGCCTTCTTTTCACTACGGCTCTGTTTGGCTTTGCTAACGGGTTCCTCATCTATTTCTGCAGCAGCTGCAAGCTGTGGGAAAAAATACACTTTTCCTCCTTTAAATGGCAGTCAAGGTTTCAGAATGAGAGCAAAAATTCCACCCATATGTAAGAATATGGCATGAATGGTGAAAATAAAACTAATGAAAGTATCCCTTTGGCCTTTGCTCTTCTCAGGACAGAAAGGTTGGCTTCAGTAGACTCAGAAGAACGAAAGTCACTGTATCAATCATCACTGAAGAGTCAAGGATCTATTCTTAAACAGATACTCAGGGGTTCTAATCATGTTGTGAGTGCAGTGCAAGTGTTTACTCAGTCCCTCCAGGATGTCGCTGGGATTTCATTGTGATATTTGCATGGCAATATGTAATGATTGTCCACTGTGGCGAAAATGAGCTGACGACGGAAAAAAAGTCTGGTTTGATTTGTTGGAATGTGCTAAACTTTGATAATTGAGGTAGTAAATGAATGATAGGAAATGAAAGAGACTGGGTTTTATATTAGAAGTTAATGGATCTCAGAAGAAAGGCGTCGGCTTTGGAATGTGTATTAGATGAAAGAGGGGTTGAGGTCAGGAGGTGAGGACAGATTCTCTTAAGAGTAATACATTTTTGGAATCCTGTTACCCTCTTTATTAGCTTCCTGTAGAGCCATAAAATGTAAGGATTGGAGAGAAAGGGGAGTGTTTTAAGTAGGATGCATATAAACTGTGAAGTCTGAAATCTTTTGCTGTCTGTTTTCAGCTGTACAGAACCTTTGGGAAGAATAAACTTGGTTAAAGCTTCTCTAGTGTCCGTGAGTTATTTACTCTGAAAAATAAGAACCTAACAGATTGAACCATATGTGGTAAATGTGCAATGATTAGGGATACACGATAGAAATCGGTAAGCATATCGGAATCGGCCAATATTAGCTAAAAATAGCAACATCGGTCCGATGTCTAGATAAACGCCGATGTGCAAAATCGATGTCAAAGCTGACGTGCATACCTATATAACGTAGGTAGATGACGTAATGACGCCACGGAAAAAATACAGAGCTACACATGCAACACAATTCCTAACCTAGTCCACAACGTCTGCTGTGTGGATCTATTTTGAAGTTTCAAAGGAAGATAACAAAAAGGCCATATGCAACATTTGTGCTGCTATTATTTCCAGAGGGGAGAAAGTGAAATCTTTCAATACCACAAACCTAATTACTCATTTGAACGTGCATCACCCCCAGACGTTCGGCGGCTACCTAGAATAAAAGCAGAAAAATACTAAGCGCACACTTCCAACAACTAAACAAGTTCAAATTGACCAGTCATTTGAAAGAGTAAGAACATTTCAGTGAGACAACTCAACGGCAAAATCCATCAACGCCAAGGTAATGAAATTCATTACCCTTGACAATCAACCGTTCTCTGTTGTGGATGATGTTGGCTTTCGCCGACTGGTTCGAGCCCCGGTACACACTACCAAGTAGGCGCTATACTACCGGAATTACACAGTATTGTTGAAACGCACATCCATTAACGACTTGCTATGGGCGTCACTGCTATTAGCTTCACGACTGACATTTGGACCATCGATGTCAGCCCCATGAGCATGCTGAGTCTGACAGCACAGTGGGTCGACAACGATTTTTTACTGAGGAAAGCCGTATTGCATGCTCAAGAATGTGCTGGTTCTCATACTGCTGCTGGCATTTGAGAACATGAACACACTCCTAAGCTCCATTCGAACAACTGACTGGAGAAATAAGCTCATCAACTGTGTCTGCAGCAGACGTGATACTATCTGTCATGGCAATGAAACACCTGCCCAACAATACTTCCAAAACAGACCGTGGGGTTAAAACTAGCAAAAGTACTCTACTAGAGGCTGTGAACAAGTGATTCGGTGGCATTCTCTCTGAGCCTCTTTACTGTGTCACCACCATGCTCGATGCTAGGTACAAGGACCGCTACTTCGATGCAGACAAGAAACAGGGTTTACGTGAAATGTTGGACACAGTGCGCACCGATGAAGAGGACCCATGATAGAAGAGGACAAGGACCAACTGAGCTGAAACTTCACTGCTTGACATGCATGATGAAATCCTCTGAGAATGAAACGACTGAACAACGAAACAGCACAACAAGTAAGTGAAAGAAATAGGTTTCGATTATGTTTTTTTTATACTGGTAATGGGGAACATACGTAAATGCCAACAAAATAACTTCTTGGTCAGTGTGTGTGTGTGTGTGTTTCAACTATTTAACTGTACTAGAATGCTTAAAATACCGATTATTTAAATTGTTTAGCGGCATCAGGTTTTTGGCAAGGAAAATACCAGATATTGGTATTGCCAAAACATTTCATATCGGTGCATCCTTAGCAGTGATTGGTTGAAATTGCGAGTCCTCTTTTTGTATTGAAGTTATGCGATAATATTGCGACGTTTTGACTCTTAATGCAGAAATATTGTGGCAATTGGTCAAATTTGAAAGCCCTCACTATGCGGGAAGTTGTTGATTTTGCTAAATAAAATTGTGATTGCAGAATCCTGGAGGGACTGTTTCTGTATCAGTATATACAATATATAAGCAGTTAATCCAATCTGTGCCCTACCAGACCCTTGTTCAGGCAGTCTTACCTGGGCACTTGATCACTCAGGTGGTCTTACCTGTGCTTGCTGTGTCTGTGCGGAGTCCTGTTCCTCCAGATCTGGTACAGACTCGTCGCTGTCCGATTCAGTGCCAGACCCTGTAAGCACCCCACAGAGAAACAAGCATTAGTCACATTATACAGGCTGTCACAGGCAGATGCCTGAGCAGCAGATAACCAGTTATCTTACAGTAGCGCCTGTGTAAGACCGGAGAATTGTAATTGTATGGGTCATTTAACTGAGCAAAGTACAAATTGAGATGTTGAATGAGCCCAACATTTGTTGGTGGTAAGTGAATTTAACCTAGTAATTTGAGGCACTGAAAGAATGGTTAAATGTGGATGAGGTAAAAATATATATATATATCAGTGTACAAATTAACAGACCTGCTTATAAATAAATGTTAAAAGAATGTTATGGTAAAATGTTGCCCTAGTCATACAGATTTAAAGATGGATCTCCCAACTTCAGAATGACATGACCCCCCCCCAAAGGATATTTTATAGAGTTCCATACTATGGCTCAATTAACTGTATCATTCTGGGGAAAAACATCCACCAAACAGTGTCTAAAAATAGTAGGGAATTTGAGAACATTTACATAATTTGAACTTTTAACATGCATCTTGATGGGAGGCAAAACATGCCAACTGGAACCTTTTGGTTGGTTTGAAAGCACAGTTAAAGGGGAAATCAGCAGTTGCTACATCAATTTGACTTATAAATGCTTCATGAGCTTAGTTCAACTGTCGTACCCCATCGGAACCCAAAATAAGCTTGTTTTACTCCAATATTTGTAAACAACGAAAATGTAAATAAACAGTATATAGCCTCAAAACATGGTTAAAACTATAATTTTGATATCATGGACTGTCAAATCCTTACATCCATAGCCCAGCCGATTAATTTGAGAGTGATTACATTTCTCCAGCCCCACCCCTTAGCTTTTTACCAAACCAGGGATACCACTGTTATCGTTTCTACTGCTGATTGCTGCTTTAAATTATAATCCAAAATAACAAAAATGGCACTAAAGTGGGAGCACTGATTTCACCAATCAATAGCTCCAATAATTACATGTAGTCTTTGAAACAGGCCAGTTGAGGTTACATTTGAAGCAAATCTAATACACCGACTACTACAATCTCTACTTTCTTCAACTCAAACCTGAAGAAAAAGGGAAGAGACACTTGAGCAAGCCAGTGAATGGGCAACAGAACTCAACATTGGCAGGCAAACAGAGGGGACACAGGAGACAGAGAGAGGAGGAAGAAGAAATACCCTCATTCTTGGTCACAGGCTCCGGTTTGGTTGGGGTTTTAGCAGGGGTGGGGGCAGGTTTTGAAACTGGAGGTGGTGGTGGTACAATGGCTACTTCAACAGGCTTAGGGGAAGCTACAACGGGCTCAATTGGCGCAGGCTTGGGTGGAGCTTGTGCAGCTACAACGGGCTCAATTGGCGCAGGCTTGGGCGGAGCTGGTGCAGCTACAACGGGCTTAATTGGCGCAGGCTTGGTGGAGCTGTGCAGCTACAACGGGCTTAATTGGCGCAGGCTTGGGCGGAGCTTGTGCAGCTACAACGGGCTTAATTGGCGCAGGCTTGGGCGGAGCTGGTGCAGCTACAACGGGCTTAATTGGCGCAGGCTTGGGTGGAGCTGGTGCAGCTACAACGGGCTTAATTGGCCAGGCTTGGGCGAGCTGGTGCAGCTACAACGGGCTTAATTGGCGCAGGCTTGGGCGGAGCTGGTGCAGCTACAACAGGCTTAATTGGCGCAGGCTTGGCCGGAGCTGGTGCAGCTACAACGGGCTTAATTGGCGCAGGCTTGGCCGGAGCTGGTGCAGCTACAACGGGCTTAATTGGCGCAGGCTTGGCGGAGCTGGTGCAGCTACAACGGGCTTAATTGGCGCAGGCTTGGGCGGAGCTGGTGCAGCTACAACGGGCTTAATTGCGGCAGGCTTGGGCGGAGCTGGTGCAGCTACAACAGGCTCAATTGGCGCAGGCCTGGGCGAGCTGGTGCAGCTACAACGGGCTCAACTGGAGCTGGTTTAGGGGAGCTGGAGAAGCAACTGGGCAGGCTTAGGAGCCTCTACTACTGTAGGGGTGAGAAGACTGGCATCTTTACTGGCTCCTCTGGTGGAATGAGAGGTGGAAGGGCATCATTCTCCATAGCAGGCTTAGCTGGTGCAGGGGCTGCCTTTACCTCTTTCACCTCAGCTTTGGGCACAGGCTTAGGCTTGGCCTGGGCATTTCAGGGGCAGCTTTAAGTGGACTAGAGGCAACAGCATCAGCAAATGACATAGGGGCTGATGCAGCAGGCTTTGAGGTCACTTTGAAGGCCACAGGGGATGCCTCAGGCTTGGGAGAGATTGGTGAGCAGGTGCAGGATCTGAAGCAACAGGTGCTGGCATGGCCACTACTGGTGCAGGAGCAGCTTTAAGCTCAATAGGAACAGGTGGCCTGTGGGGGCAGGAGCCTTGGCTGGGGCTGGTAGGTCAGCAGCAGGCTTGAAAGCCTCTCCTTTCTTAGCCTTTCCTTGTTTGCCAGCCTTTACAACCTTTGGGACTTCACGGTTGCCCTGGCTGGGAGCTCCAGCATCAGCAAATGATATAGGGGCTGATGCAGCAGGCTTTGAGGTCACTTTGAAGGCCACAGGGATGCCTCAGGCTTGGGAGAGATTGGTGAGGCAGGTGCAGGATCTGAAGCAACAGGTGCTGGCATGGCCACTACTGGTCAGGAGCAGCTTTAAGCTCAATAGAACAGGTTTGGCCTCTGTGGGGGCAGGAAGCCTTGGCTGGGGCTGGCAGGTCAGCAGCAGGCTTGAAAGCCTCTCCTTTCTTAGCCTTTCCTTGTTTGCCAGCCTTTACAACCTTTGGGACGGCACGGTTGCCCTGGCTGGGAGCTCCAGATGACCCAGGTGAGGTAGCTAAGGGGGAACGGGGTGTTGAGGAGGTTGGCTTTGGGGAGGTAGGAGAAGAGGAGGAGGCAGACATCGAGGACTTTTTTCTTCTGCCAGGGACAGCCTTTGGGGTAGAGCCACCCTTGGCCTCTTTGCCTTTGGGCTTGGCAGGGCCAGAAGCCGCCTGGGCTTCCTGGGAGGTAGCCACACTTGCAGGGGCAGAGGGTGCGGCTGAATGAAACAAATATGTTTGTTAAAAATTTGGAAGGAAGTCAAAGCCTGAACCATGCGGGTTAAAAGATCAGAACACACAAGACAATGTTACCTCAGAACTCCAGGGTTAGGATGAACACCACACCAACCTTATTTCCGAAATGGAAGGATTTGTTGCAGGGCAGCAAACTCAATGCACACTACAATTCAAGTATTCAGGCAAAACCACAACTGACAACCTAAAGTTAAAACACCAACATCTACCCGGTCCAAGCACAGACCCACACACAACATTTTCTACAGCGTTAGTCCAATTTCATGACCAGAAATTAAAAGTGAGGACCCACTCAGTGCAGATGTAAGCGTGGCACTATTTACACTAAAATACATGTGACAGTGGTATGACAGGTCAAATTCTAAGGAACTGTAGCAGTTATAAACAATGCTATGCATTGTTTGACATAAGGTCCCTAATGGGTTCACACTTAAAGGCAAATTCAGCCCACTAACATCCATTACCTGAAATTGTTCAATCGACTGAATGAGATAGTAACGAATTACACACACAAAAAAGAATTCTTGCAGTGATGAGGTGCGATGTTGTTCATTTTGGATGTAAAAATATAAATTGTTGTTTACGACCAAGTTTAAAAGTCGGGCTATAGTATAGACAAATAAATGCAATTGTTACTTAATTGAAACATGACCAATTTCATATGTTAAATAAAAAAACAACCCACAATGGATTAAATGTGGCTAGTGAGTAGTAAAAAGGTGTACCGCAATGACAAAAAAGCCATAACTGGAATTATTACCACTCCCTAACCACCCCCATTGGCTACAAATACCAGTGTTAAAAACAGATACTGCAGTTAAGAGCACATTAACACAGTTGGCTAGGTGGCATTCTTCCTGATAAACACCAATAAGCCCAGAGAAAGTGAGAGAGACTGAAATAGAACAGTCAAAGGACAGTCCACATCTGATGACAAAAGACAAAGAAGTTGCTGGAAGTCAGTTCGTTACATTAAGTGCCTAAATGGACTGGCCTGTTTCAAGGTGAAACGCTGAGTTTAAACAGTGACGCAAGAGAAAATTGAGAGCCAATGGATACCCATGAGATAATAACAAGCCCTAAAAAAGAAAATGTAATATTGAAAATCTCTTCATTTCTCTCAACATAAGCCCTTTTCAACAAGCATAATAACATTTGACTATTTTTGGGGCAAAACATAACATTTGAAAGGGCAAATAGAGGCCCAGCATTGGCGCAGAAGTTTGCAAGTATAAAAAAAGAGACAAAAAGAGGGAGCTGCTGTAAGAAGGGAAAAACAACTAACTTTGCACACAGAATGACCCACCTGACAGGAGACAGGTGGAGACGGTCGGGCCTGCACGATTTGACATCACCTTCGTCTGGACGGCCTCAGAGAAGGCCGCAATTGGTTCTTTTTCAACAGGAGTTTCGTTTAGCGTGTCAATGGCCATATCAGCAGGCAGTGGTTCAGGTTCTGGGGCCCCAGTGTCCGAGCTGGCCACTTCAGTGCATAGTACGGCATCATCAAGAGCTGGATCCAGACTCACAGTCTCCAACTCTTCAGTGATCATCTTGACTGCAGGCTCGGGGGTGACTTCTGGAGTTACACGTGCCATCCCATCAATAGTGTCTGCGATTGGCTCTTTAGCAGCAGGTGCTGGTTCTTGGACCGGAGTCTCTTCAGCCACTGCCACGGGTTCAGCAGCCACTGCCACGGGTTCAGCAGCCACTGCCACGGGTTCAGCAGCCACTGCCACGGGTTCAGCAGCCACTGCCACGGGTTCAGCAGCCACTGCCACGGGTTCAGCAGCCACTGCATCTTCAGTGGCTGCCACGGTAGCCTCTATAACTTCAGCTGAATCTTGAATGATGACCTCTTCTGGTGCTTGGGTGACCTGTTGTTCAGCAGTTTCTTTCCGTTCCTCAACAATGGTTGCTTCAACACCATTAAGTTGTCCACTAGATGCCTCTCCTAAAGCCATTTCTGACACCGGTTGGGATTCGACCTCTGGAAGAACAGTGGCGGGTCCTAGAGGCACAGGACTCTCCAAAGCGGCTGCCTTGGTCACGTCAGACACAGCCATCTCAGGGGGAGCAGAGGAACTCAACACCCCTGGAGTTGATAGGAAGGAAAGGAGGAGCGGAAGGAGCAGCAGGGGGTAGTCACAGCAAGTGTGAGGAGTGGTTGATAAGCTTACAATAACGTTTTTTTGAAGCATATGATCAAAATGATTTAACCCCTCGTTTAATAAAATCTAACTACAGTAATGGTATTCTCCTATACCAGATACTTTTACCAACATGAGGAAGTTGGGGTCCAAATGTTTTGATTATATGACACAAAATATTAAGAGGAAACAATTGAATGAGTACATTTTTAGAACTGGGGTTGGGATCTAGATCTACACTATATATACAGAAGTATGTGGACACCCCTTCAAATGAGTGGATTTGGCTATTTCAGCCACACCCGTTGCTGATAAGGTGTATAAAATCGAGCACACAGCCATACAATCTCAATAGACAATGTTCTGCCCTGCTAGAGCTGCCTGGTCAACTGTAAGTGCTGTTATTGTGAAGTGGAAACGTCTAGGAGCAACAACGGCTCAGCCACGAAGTGGTACGTCACACAAGCTCACAGAACGGGACCGCCGAGTGCTGGAGCCTGTAGAAATCACCTGTCCTCAGTTGCAACACTCACTACCGAGTTCCAAACTGTCTATGGAAGCAACGTTAGCATAAAAACTGTTCAGCGGGAGCTTCATGAAATGGGTTTCCTTGGCCGAGCAGCAGCACACGAGCCTAAGACCACCATGCAAAATAACAAGTGTCGACTGGAGTGGTGTTAAGCTTGCCGCCAATGTTCTCTGGAGTGATGAATCACGCTTCATCATCTGGCAGTCCGATGGACGAATCTGGGTTTGGCGGATGCCAGGAGAACGCTAACTGCCCCAATGCATAGTGCCAACTGTAAAGTTTGGTGGAGGAGGAATAATGGTCTGGGCATTTTTTTAATGGTTTGGGCTAGGCCAGTGAAGGGAAATCTTAATGCTACAGCATAGAATGACATTCTAGACGATTCTGTGCTTCCAACTTAGTCGCAACAGTTTGGGGAAGGCCCTTTCCTGTTTCAGCATGACAATGACAACCCCCGTGCACAAAGCGAGGTCCATACAGAAATAGTTGGTCAAGATCGGTGTGGAAGAACTTGACTGGCCTGCACAGAGCACTGACCTCAACCCCATCGAACACCTTTGGGATTAAGTGCAATGCCAACTGCGAGCCAGGCCTAATCGCCCGACCTCTTTAATGCTCTTGTGGCTGAATGGAATCAAGTCCACGCAGCAATATTCCAACATCTAGTGGAAAGCCTTCCCAGAAGTGCAGGGACCAACTCCATATTAATGCCCATGATTTTGGGACGAGATGTTCGACAAGCAGGTGTCCACATACTTTTGGTCATGTAGTGTATCAATTCAGTTGAACCAAGGTGTTTGTGAGGTTGTTCAAAGATGCAGACATCAGCCTTCCGTTTGCTACAAGTGAACCAAGAATGGGTGAATGTTGTGTGTACCCACAAAACCAAACTTGAGCCCATGTCCCTGTTACCATGCAGTGCCTAAATGCACAAGATTGTGACTGGAAAAACCGTGAGACCGAAAGTGGGTAGAAACCCTCTGAAGAGCGAACAGCATTCAATACATCTACAAACCCGAATGACACAATATTTCAGAGTGAAAAGAATCTTACCACAGAGAATCATGCACACTGAACCACTAGTGAAAACGGTTGAATTAGAAAATTGAGATTTAATAGGTTGCTATTCTGTTTGATGTGATGAGGCAATTTGATAACCTTACCTGAATTACAGTCAAATAACTAGAACTGAAAAGCAAAATCTAATAATTTTCTCATCCACTTCATGCAATTTAACCCAAATCCCCAAGTGGATTTTCAACACTTTTCTGGAACAACGCAGTCTTCCTTGCTGAACAAAAACTATTTACCGCTTTTCCAACAGTCCAACTTTAATTCCTAAAGTCTTCCCCTGTGGTCATAGCTAACAGTTCCCATTTATCAGCCAACACCTATGGTGTTTCCACTAGCAACACTAAGTAATTACCTGCAAAACTATGTGGGCTCTCTCCATAAACCCTGTACTGTA
This sequence comes from Salvelinus sp. IW2-2015, assembly GCF_002910315.2. Classification (NCBI taxonomy): domain Eukaryota; kingdom Metazoa; phylum Chordata; class Actinopteri; order Salmoniformes; family Salmonidae; genus Salvelinus; species Salvelinus sp. IW2-2015. The sequence goes on from NC_036847.1 coordinate 5,113,188, forward strand.
GTTTCTCATCAACTTCATTAACAGGCACCTGTGGCACTGAACATCCAGGATCTTCTCCCATCAATATTAGTAGTCTTCACTTGTTCAGCACCTTCTTCGGCTGCCATCATGACCAGTGGTCTTCAAAAGCAAATCTGTGGCCTTCACCAGCTCCAACACATTGTCTCTTCAGGAAACATGGCGATTCATCAGCTTATAACCGTCATGGTTTTCAACACTTCACTCTTCCGGTTCAGGGCTTGGTAGTGAGGAAATCCATAACAGTGTCACCAATTACCTCCACGTGCATATTGACGCATCTTTGTTATACTAATCAGATTTTTTTTTGCTGCAGCATGAAAATGAAATGAGAAAATGCTTTAAGAAAACCATCAATACTAATTCCATTCAAAACCAATGTTTCTTAAATGACTTGAAAATAAAGCTCCATAAGCTACTTCACAGAAGCAGCTTACCTTTGCCATCAAACATTTAGTAAAATCAATGCCATAAAAAGGCCCGCAAATTGTGAGCATAACTTTACCAACCATATCACTAACATGGTCAAAGAGAATGTAGGTGTGAATATTTAAAGAAAATAAAGCTGGTCTAAAAACTAAATCTATATTTCCAGAAGCATAAGGAATTCCTACTGCTGTATGATAAGTCAGTGACACTTTTTAATGCCGAGGTTGCTAATAAAATAGTATCACGTATACTGAACAAAAATATAAAATGAAACATGTAAAGTGCTGGTCTCACATTTCATGAGCTGAAATAAAAGATCCCTGAAATGTTCCATGTGCACAAAAAGCGTATTTCTCTCAAATTGTGTGCAAAAATGTGTTTACATCCCTGTTAGTGAGCATTTCTCCTTCGTCAAGATAATCCATCAACATGACAGGCGTGGAATATCAAGAAGCTGATTAAACAGCATGATCATTCCATAGGTGCACCTTGTGCTGGGGGCAAAAATCCACTAAAATGTGCAGTTTTGACACACAACACAACGCCAGAGATTTCTCAAGTTCAGGGAGAGTACAATTGGAATGCTGACTGCAGGAATGTCCACCAGAGCTGTTGCCAGAGAATTTAACATTAATTTCTCTACCGCCTCCAACGTCATTTTAGAGAATTTGGCAGTACGTCCAACAGGTCTCACAACCGCAGGCCTTGTGTAACCACACCAGCCCAGGACCTCCACATCTGGCTTCTTCACCTGCGGGATTATCTGAAACCATCCACCCGGACAGCTGATGAAACTGAGGACTATTTCTGTCTGTAATAAAGCCCTTTTGTTGGGAAAAACTCCTGATTGGCTGGGCCTGGCTCACCAGTGGGTGGGCTTATGCCCTCCCAGGCCCACCCATGCCAAGTCATGTGAAATCCATAGATTAGGTAGGGCCTATTGAATTGATTTCAATTGACTGAACTGTGACTCAGTAAAATGATAGAAATTGTTACATGTTGCGTATATATTTTTGTTCAGTATAATTCATGCGTGCTGGGTGTTTCTTTAAAAAAAAATCCATGCACATGCCACTACATCAATACCCGTGCATTAGAAAGTGTTTTACAACACAGTTGTCGGTGCAGTAACATTCAACACATGCGGTTGTGAGTGAGTAGGTTTCAGTAAATAAGGGGTCCTGGATAACCCATTTGACCTGTAGTGAAATTCAAGACATCCATTTTTATTTTTATTTTAAAGCCATCTCAAATCCCTAAAATTGTTCCTACACCCTTTTTTCAACATTAATGCAAAGTGAGTCGATGACTGGCCAAACATTATCCTTGAGGGCTACTCACTTCAAAGTAAAAAAGAAGAGTCACCCCCCAGGATTATAATCTACAGGCCATGGTTTATACAGGGAGGTCCAAAAGTATTTGGACAGTGACACATTTTGTTGTTTTGGCCCTGTACTTGAAATGATACAAAGACTAGGAGGTTAAAGTGCAGACTGTCAACTTTAATTTGAGGGTATTTTTATCCATATTGGTTGAACTGTTTCGAAATTACAGCACTTTGTACATAGTCCCCCCCCCCGATTTTAGGGAACCAAAAGAATTTGGACAAATTCACTAATACATGTATTATAGTCAAAAGTTGAGTATTTGGCCCCATATTCCTAGCTCGCAATGACTACATCAAGCTTGTGACACTGCATTTGCAGTTTGGTTGTATTTCAGATTACTTTGTGCCCAATAGTAATGGTAAAAAAATGTAGTGTCATTTGAGTCACTTTTAATGTAAATGTTTTCTAAACACTTCTACATTAATGTGGATGCTACCATGACTACAGATAATCATGAATGAATTGTGAATAATGTTGAGAAAGTTAGAGGCATAAATATCACCCCCCCCCCCCAAAAAAAAATGCTAACCTCCCCTGTTATTGGTAATGGTGAGAGGTAAGCATGTCTTGGGGGGTATGATATTTGTACCTCTCACTCATCATGATTAATCCAGGATGATCTGTAACCATGGTACCATCCATATGAATGTACACTTTTTTTTGGGGGGGGGGGGGAGAGTGGCAACAATTTAGCAGCAGAGTTACGCTGCTGCTAAATGAATACAGGGACAACACTTACTGCGTGCTAGGGATATGGGACCAAATATTCAACCTTTGACTACTCTAATGCAAGTGAATTTGTCCAAATACTGTTGGTTCCCTAAAATGGGGGGAACTATGTACAAAAAGTGCTGTGACTTCTAAGCGGTTCACCAGAGATGGATGAAAATACCCTCAAATGTAAGCCAGTCTGCCCTTTAACATCAGTCATTGTATCATTTCAAAGTGCTAGAGTACAGAGGCAAAACAAAACATTTGTCACTGTCCAAATACTTTTGGGCCTACTATATATGATCCCTCAGCTGATCAGCCCACCCTTCCCCTTAAAAGAAACATGACACCACATATCCCTATATATGATAATATGTGTAAAGCTGTACTCAGCAGGTGACCCAGAGAAAACGGTTCCAAGTGAACGTCACCAACAGTGTGTCATTCTATAGCAGTGTCACCTGCTTGATTATCTAAGTGTCAACTGATGAGTGCTACCTTTCCTGAAGGAGTTCAATTAATATAGAGCTCTCAAATAACAGCCACCACTCCACTGGGGGAATATGACTTCAGTCACTACATCCAACAAGCACTGATGCTGTTGAATTAGCTACTGCAGTGTTTGAGTTCCAGGACCCCATTAGCCTTGCAGTTTAGTATCTTAGCATGCAAGTGTGATGTAATAATGCTATACAAACCAGTCTCAACTTGTGGCTGCTGCATCTCCTGCTCAGTGACCGGGACCGTCTCTGTGGCTTCACCAGGCATGCTTGTGTCTGAAATGAGAAATCAAGGAATGACTCACCAGGGATAACTGACATGGCATGAATAAAACACAGACTAACTTACTAGATACTTTTACACGTCTCCCATTGACTAGGTAAATCCATAGAGAGCAGATGACAAAAAAATGTAGTAGTAGGAACTGGATTCAATGAGTACATTAACCAGCACAGTAGTAATTCAATATTAAACTGATTATGGTAGTAGGCAGATTATGCAATCATGTAAACACCTTACTCTGCTCATCATAAAATCGGCATTAGGTCAAAATCAAAGTAAGCATACACCGATTAATGCACCTGGTTTTCTGAGCAATCTTTCAAATTATTTGCACATGTAAACACCTTAATTGGCATTCCCAGTGCTGTATTTGATCGGTGTATGTGTTAACACCAGCTGAGCTAGCCTCCCTCTTTAGTGCTGAATGAAGTGCGTTGAGAACTGAATGAATGCATAGAAGTAGTTCAAACTTTATATGTCTGATCTCAAAATCAAACATGCTTCCAAAAAATAACAATGTTTGCTGTGGTAGAACGTTTATTTTGAGTGCCATCAGGTAGCCCGATTTCATATGTGTCTATGTAAAACATGATTATTAAGGGAATCGTTCTTCTTGCAAAGCATGTATACGTTTTAATCGAACTATTATATCAATCTATCCACAATAATCGCATTATTGTGAGCATGTAATCGTACTCAATGTCTCAGGGAAATCACCTGCACACTTCGAGTCCTCTCTCACCTCCTTAAACCCCATTGAATGAAGTCAGAGGGGAGGGACCTCTGCCTCTCTCATCCAATTGGTGTTGAGAAAGAGGACGCGAAAAGTATGAATTTGAGGTTCTCCCACTGTGTCGAATCTAATTTTATTGCGGATGTAGATAAATTCTAGAACAGCAGATTATACTCAATGTGACCGACTCATACGGTCAAACATTGGTTAGGTACTTACTGACAGTGAGGGTAACTGGATAAGTTAGTGGTTAGCCAACAAGCCATTTTAATTTCGAACTCGAGCGTTAACTTCTGTTTTTCACGTGTTGCTAATGTAATGATACATTCCCTAGTTAGCAAGCTAACTAGCCACTTTAAAAGGGATAAACGTTATCTAACTAGTTAATATTGACAAGCTGCAAATTAGGAGACAAATGGACGAAAACGCTGTTTAATATAACGTCGCCGCAATAAATCATAGCTACCAACTTGTATAGTCTACAAAGAAAATCGTAAAAGATTAGGTTGATGGTTAGCTAACGGTACTCTCACTTTCGAACAAGCTTCGCTTGAATCTTGCTTGCTGGATGTGCGCTGTCAAAGATATGTTCATAGGTTGACTCACTGACAACTTCCACTGAACACTACACAAGTTGCCCCATCTGTAAAATGTCTAATTCGTCCTGTGTTCTCAACTGTCGTGTCACATGAAGAAACCAAGCATGTACCAGTTAGCAACAACATTAGCAAATGTGGGCAAAGTCGTGTTCCCCCATTTTGTACCAGAGATCGATAACATAAACAGTGAATATTTCTGTGTACAGATAATGATATGGATAAATATCCGCGTAAGGGGTATGCCACACTTGTCATGTACTTTCAGAGCCCTGTTTTAAATAATTTAAACTACGATAAATGGTTAGATGAAGTTTGATTCGCGGCAGACACACTCACCGAGTTAGGATTCTATATCCAAGATGGTTGTGAGAGAGAATTTCTGACCTCGGTCTCCCGATATCACTTTTTGCACTAACTTCTTCCGGGTCGTTCTTGTTTCCCAGTGGTGGTTTTACAAAAAATAAATCTCTGGTGTATCCTTGCAGAAGTTTGTTAGATAGTTACTTTATGTATTTTCAACCCAATTATTGGAAAAGTGAAGATCTTATGATTTTACATTGATACCCTGGCATGTACTGTTATGTTGTGTGACTTGATTGTGCCTGCTCTATCCTTGACTCTCATGACACACAACATAGATTGACACAAACTGTAGTATAAAGTCATTTTAATTAGAATACAATAGGCTATATAAAAGTATTGCACAACTGATTTTTTAATTGTTGATATAGTAAAATATTTGCATGACAATTCTCAAACAGACCATCTGTAATGTGTGTTTTCCATCTTTAACTGCCAGATTATAAACAATTGATATGATGGGATGGTTTAAGATTAGCCAACCAATGTAGGTACCAATCCCAGCATCAGACAGTATTCCGTTGACTACCGCTAAGGGCTAGAAGTCCTTTTGAAGATCTGTGAAAAGAAATTGAGAAAAAAAATCCATGATCATCAACTCTTTTAGATCTGAATGTTCATATTAACATTCTTCCACAAAGGTCTTTAAATTACACCCACCACTCTTTTTAAGATGTTCCCCTTTCCTTGAGCGAGCCATCCCTTCCAGGAATTGATCAAACAGTTTCACATACTTCCCCAAGCTTGTTCGTTTGTAGTCTATGGAAMCAGAACGTTTTTGTTAGTAAAATCAACATGCAATGAACAAAATAATATTAGATCCCTTGGTTCTTTGTGATTAATTGCACTTGTCTTTTTTGAATACCTCTCTTCCGTCGCTCTCCTGCTTCTCTCTCTCATTCTCCTTGGGTTCTTCCTTCTCTGCTGTCTTGGGCCGATCCAGCGCCTCACAGATCAGACTACAGGGAGATACAATAACAGGACCGGTGAGTACCAACTGAGAAGAACCCTAGGGACGCCACACATACAAACTTTGTGTTTAAGGCTTTGGGAATACATTTTGCTCTTTACAAAGTTCTTATTATGACAAATTGACTGAGGGCTTACCTGATAGTGGGCACATCACAGGGGTCAAAGCGATCCAGTTCTCTCAGGTCAATAGGAACAGAGATCCACCCTTTGGGGAAGTAAGGATAATTGAGAAAAGGTGTTGTTGTGCTAATGACATCCTAAGAGTATCTCCTTCAGTTGGATGAGACCGTCTTTTGACCGTTTCTCTCACAGGCAACATTTAGGTTAAATGTCGGTCACGTTTCATCCATTACTCTTGCACTTCATTAGTTTTTCCCTTACCCGTTTTGGGATGGACGCTGAAGGGGCTCTTCAGCAAGTGGTTGACTCCTTTACTGACGTTCACATCAAGCAGAGGGTAACAGTACTGCAGCATGATCTCCCTCTCAAAGTAATGGCCCTTGGCAGTCATCTGGTGGTAGAAAGTAGAGTTGTTAATGGCAGCCAAGCATGCGCTTACGACATCACCACATTGATGTACTGTGTTATAAACAAGGCTTGTCAGTCTTCACTGTTGTGTGGGCATGGCCACCTACACGTTTGTTTTGGACCACAGTCTTAAGTACACACCTGCGCTTCTTAGGGTTTTCTTTTCAGTCTGGAAGCACTGCAGCAGCTCCTTTCTGACATGTGGTTTCCGTTAAGGATAGGCATTTTATCACAAAAACCTGCTAAACTGTAACATACGGAACACTGTGTGTGTAGCCATGCATGTACTGTAGACATGTCACATTTCATATTGTGTCATATAATAAAAATTGGCAGAGGAAAAGGATATCTTCTAGCACGAGGGCCAGCACTTTGTCCGCAGCCTCTTTGCTGCTCAGTATGTCCTGTCCTACTAGAGCATACTGGGGAAAGTATTGCTCCACCACACTCGGGGATTCTCTGGAGGAAAAACAGGGGTCAGAGGTCAACTCGTCATTCAAGATTGAACATGACGCTGCCCTCTAATAGTCAGACAACGCCTCAAACTAATGGTCCTTTTCTCAGCTATTAGAACCCACAGCATCTAACAAGGATATCGCCATGTATGGCTCAGTGACTTGTGAAAAAAAAAGGTTGTAGCTCATTTGGAAAGCTTTTAAAGTGCATCATAATCTTACTTGATGAATGGATGAATTGGGTCTGACGGCACTACTTTCCTCACCGTCTCTTCTCCACCCTGAAGAAAAAGAACAAATATTCAATGACCAGGCTACTGATTTACATGAACACAGTGCAAGTTTGCTTAAATTTAGTGTGAAACCCTTTCTACAGTGCTGATGTAATCACCGAGGCATTTCTTTACGCTCAGCATTTAACTCAAATGAACAGAAATCAAGAAACGTGCTCCCGGATCACCACTAGCAAATATTGCATGTGATTGAGTCTACTGCTCCATTAAAATACATCTAAGAAGAGTATAACCCTTGATTGTTGTAAACATCTTTTAGCCTTGTGTGGGTTATGTAATGAGAGGTGGTCTTACCTTGACCAGACTCAGGTACCCAGACACAGCGGAGCGCGCCGCCACAGAGAGCTTCCGGGCGGCCTCGTCACACACCCAGAAATGCACCCCTCTCCTGCCCGAGTACACCCACAGGCGGTGCAGGAAACCAAAGTCATCTGGAGCACCCCAGGGAAAAAAAGGCAACAAACACAGGTAACAATGAAAATGAATCACATTCAGATAACGTTCCAAAATTACCGATAGAAAGATCCTGGTCCTCTGTCGCTCAGTTGGTTGCAAAGCCAGGATAGTGGGTTTGACTCACCTCGAAGGGCCCTGTCCAGGACACGGATAGCAGTAGTCATCAGAGTCCAGCACTTTTTGCAGATGTCTGCAGCACTGGAAAACAAGACAACAGCCCCACAACCCCCAACAAAACGTCAAAAGGCACCGTCACTGAATTAGTCTGTTGTACATTCAAATATACTTTACATCTGTACAACAGTAAAGATGGTGGAACTACAAATGCACTTTCTGGTTGTGATCCAAGTACCTGCAACAGCTTCTGACATCATCATAGTCGGTCATATCAATATCAAACACCAGCTCCTTCTCAAGAGCCTGGAAGGATCCAGACTTGACTGTGTTATGCTGATTGGGCTGAGGGTGGCAGAAGAAGAGGAATGAAAAAATTATAATTATAAAATGGACACTTGAGGGACAGAGGCAAGTGATTGAGTTAGGCAGATGGAGAAGAAAGCAAGAATGTGTGTAACAGATGGTCAGATAAAGACGGTGAGTAACGGACCCCCACCCTATGACTGTAGACGGCTCCTATGTCAATCTTGTACGGGTTCATCTTCTGCATCTCCTTCTCCAGCTCGTTCTGCGTGCTGAACGACTGATACTGTATGTAGATGTCATTCTTCAACGTGAAGGAGAACTCTCGATTTTGGAAGTAGTTCTTTGTCACTGAGGAGGGGAGGGGGTTGCAAAATGAGTTGTCATCATTAAAAACTTGACTGGTTGTGAACAACTAGCCTTGTAAACAGGAACAACGGCGGCAGAGCTAAAACTGTTGCCATCTTGTCCACTTCTGATCTTCTCTCATTGATCGAGACAGGTGGGTGTCCACTAAAGTTTTCAAAAGGCTTCAATTAGAAGTGAGTAGAGGAAAACTTACCTTAGTTATGATCAACAACTGTTGAACGTGTCGGGCTTGATAAAACATCCATATCTTCAGAAATAAGACAGATCTTGCTGCTGTAGCCCATTTCTTTGAGTTTGTTAACTAATTCCGTAATCCCATCCGATATCAATTTAGCTCCAAGCCTCATGCAACAACAACATGTTGAGCAGGGTTTTAAGAAGACACCGGTGACTTTCAATTGAGAACAAAGAAAGTTTCGGGCAAGTAAAGGTGGGTCGAAAATCTGCTGCTTACAGCTGAACAGCAGCCTGTACCCGACCTCGGACACAAGTTTTAGCTCTGCCACCGAGGTTCGTGTTTAAAAGGTTAGCTAGCAAATAGTTCAATATTAGACCTCTATTTAATGAATGAGAAAAAGTAGAGGGGCATTCCATAGCGACTACGTTTGAGATAACTCATGGTCCAATCACTGTACCTGCTAGCAGCATGTGTTCCGCATCTGAAGCTACATCTATGATCGCTTGAAGATTCCAATCGGAGAATCGCAGTTTACCCCCCCCAAAATCAAAATGTAATTTGGCTGGCAATGTCTTGTTCTGACTTTGCGGGCACATTTCCTCTACATTCCCGTCTGGGGCAGCATCGTTCCCATATTGCAAGGCGGATTAGCTAGACAAACATGTTTTTAAAACACAGACAGGTGTGCACGCAAAGTGAGAACAACATGGAATCTGTTTGGTTTTGATTTGGGGAGACAGGGTTAACATCTAAAAACTGGATTTAATAGTTTGGTTCACTGCTCGGTGATACAAACAGCGATTATCCAATCGGAACCGTCTACCAATTATGGCTATAGCTTTGGACACGGTCATAAACGGCACAGCACAGAGTAGAAATCAGAAAATTGGGTGCGGCTAAATGCCTTTTACAGCCGAGGCCTTGCAGGGAATCCTGTCGAAGAACGTTCTGCCCCCACACGTCTGAACCTGTAGGGATTTGATATATGACTGAGTGTGTGGGATGGGCTTTCTAAATGTGTCTATTTTTGTATAGTGCATGATGTTTTTCCCCAACCTTTTATTTAGAGTAGGATACAGCGGCAACGTTAGTTGGCCCGCCCGCCCTACCTCATTGCCCATCCAAATAAAACATTTAAATATTGATAATTTATTTGACCAAGACGCACACCGACAGAAATATGCATCAATCTCAGATAAAGCAGCCCAACGAGCGAAATAGCACTCCCCTGTCTCAGTATGTGTAGCCCATGTATCTGATGCCGTCTGGGCTAAAAGAGTATGGCTCGGATGCTTTCTCCAGTGATATAGTTTCAGCCATGCGAATTGGCGGGTGCTGGGCGCACTATTCGGATGTTGGAATTATTTTGGACGAACATGCGAAGGTAACCCACTTTTTGAATAGGTGGCACATTCAATAGGCTTAAAGTAAAATGAAATACATTTGCCAAAAGTATATATTTACTCAAGTCTGTACAAAATATAAGATCAAATCATTCAAAATACTTCACCAGAGAGCACGAGTTAGCCACAAAGGATCATTAGCTGTGGATTGTTTCAAATCACAAGTGCATAGGCTATCTGGAAACACAGAAAATATGGTCTGTGGTAAACAAGCTTAAGAGATTTTATACATTTTGTTCTAAGAATCTTCATTAGCTAATGTCACTGAATTTTGAAACATTTATGTAATTAAAAAAACACCACATTAAAGCTTCATAATTCCCTCTGCTGGCTTGCCTCTGAAGCTAAGCAGGGTTGGTCCTGGTCAGTCCCTGGATGGGAGACCAGATGCTGCTGGAAGTGTTGTTGGAGGGCCAGTAGGAGACACTCTTTCCTCCGGTCTAAAAACAAATATTCCAATGCCCCAGGACAGTGATTGGGGACATTGCCCCGTGTAGGGTCCTGTCTTTTGGATGGGACGTTAAACAGGTGTCCTGACTCTCTGTGGTCAATAAAGATCCCATGGCACTTATCGTAAGAGTGTTAACCCTGGTGTCTTGGCTAAATTCCCAATCTGGCCCTCATACCATCATGGTCACCTAATCATCCCCAGCTTCCAATTAGCTCATTCATCCCTCTTCTCCCCTGTAACAGTTTTTTTTTTAAAGTAATAGAACGTATAAAATCGTCAAAGCCTGTGTTAACCTCAAACTTTATTTTTGGCATTTAATCCAAAACCCTATTCTTTCTTCGTAGGAATGGCTGAACGAACAAGGTAACTCATTTTGGGTTTAGGACTACAAGCTCTATTTGGGCAGAGCACGTGGCAATACCGCATAGTTTGATTACATAAATTTCTGTTAATGTATGTATTAATTATTTACCTTTCTCATTCTCGGAGTGGAAACGTTGTTTGCAGAGTTCACAACCTGCTACACTTGTAAGAAACACGTTTTGGTTTATTTCATAACCATCATTTACAAGTTTTGGCAATTTTTTGTTAGAAGTGCTCCTAGTCAGCAGATCCGACTTGATTAATAGTGTCAAGTTATTTTTCAAAGTATTCCCGAAAAACCTGAAGTTGCCATTGATAATTTATTTTACAGAGACTCAGTTGCTAAGGATCCATACTCTTCAGAGGCTTTATGGACTTTAGTGTCCTCGTAAACAAAACCAAAGCATGGGTTATTGTCATATCTTGTCCATAAAGGAAATGGGTAAGGAAAGGGTAAGGAAATCAATGTAATTTTTAACATTTGGGGGGGGGGGGGGCAATGGAACAACACCATCTAGTGATCAGAACAGGGTAATATCTGGATGTAGGACAAGACATAAACCTAACAGCTTCAATGAATAATTTCTCTGTACGGGAAGAAACCACCAAATTCACTGGGAATACATTACATAGGATGAAGAAAACAATACTCAGCTCGATACTACTTGTCAGACAAAGAACTGATACTATATACTCGTTGTTAGGGAGATTGCAGCGCGGGGTCCGTAGGTGGCTAACTCACTGTTAGAAAGAAGTTGTCCATGTCGGTTGCTGGGTAGTACATTTATTGAATCATATAAATTGAAACAGCCAATTTTGGTGTAATCAATTAGTTTAATTTCTCAGAGATCAAATTATATTAAAACAAAAGAATGTTGCAAGACTGCTAATCATGTGTTTCTAACTACAGAAATGATTGTAGAACAAGCAGAGATGGTTGGTGTCAAAACACCAACCAAGTGGAACGACCCCCAAAAGATAGTTGAATTGGATAATGTCTTCGTGTGTTGTGTGAAGAATACAACAGTTTTTGGTGAATCTAAGTATAGTTTATTTTACCAAGTGCAGCCGACCAGTGCATGGCAGTAATGATTAATTGCGGAAGATGCATGCTCACTTGGTCAAAAACAATACTTTGTTTATTTCAATTTTTCTGATACATGTATCTTTTTATTTAGACCTTTTTTGGAAATACAGTTCATAACTTACCGGTCACGTCAGTAGTGACGATAGTTGCTGAGCAAAACGCCATTCTTTGGTAAGTATCGAACGAATTTTGACATTATTAAGCTTGAAAAGCTGGTGAATGGCAAATTGAATGGCTGCTTCCTGGGCTTGGAGAATCGCCATATTCAACTTCTTCTATAAACCCAGATTCAAGTTAAATAGCAGGCTAATGTTAGTTAGCTAACTAACGTTACTCACCTCCTCCATGGTTCAGCCACCGGTAATATTGAGAGAAAGGGAAAAGTCGGCGGTAGTAGAGAGGCCTGGTCATAATCAGCAGCTGACATTTCTTAAGCTAGTATGCAAATATATTTTAAAAATGTTGATAACCTCACAGATAGATGAGACTGTACAACTGCAGTTGTTTCACTGACGTTTGAGCGCGCGTTAAACGCTGAAATTAGACCGGAAATTCCGGAAACATCACAGAACAGGCTGATGGGATATGTTAGCTAAGCATTTGTAGTCTGTTCAGTGGTCATTCACAGCAGCTCAAATTGAGAGCTTTCCAAAATGTCAAAGTACATTTTTTTGGCATGTGTTTCATTGACTGCTCATTTGTGACATTGAACCGGTAAATAGCCCCGCAATTGTTATTTACTGCTGCTCTTTAATTATTTGTTATTCTTATCTCTTACTTTTTTTTAGGTATTTTCTTAAACTATATTGTTGGTGAAGGACATGTAAGTAAAGACAGCCTACACCGGCCAAACCCAGACGATGCGCACCGCCCATATGGGACTCCCAATCAGTTGTGATACAGCCTGGATTCGAACCAGGGTGTCAGAAGTGACACCTCTAGCACTGAGATGCAGTGCCTTAGACCACTGCACCACTTGGGAGCCCACATATGGCGCAAAGTGACTTCAGTTGTATTTAACTCTGCGTGGATTGACAGATGCACAATTCACTTTAATATGCTCTGGATTGATACATTACTTTCTGTTTATTAAAAGGTGCTGTTGATGGTAGTCTACTGCTGTGCATTGGCATTGACACAGGCCTAAGTGGTGCTGGATTGAATTTTTCCTCAATGACCATCAGATGGCGATGCAACATCAGATAATCTCTCCCTGCAGGATTACCCTCTGTACACCCCCTCTCCTCCATGCCCACCACACTGCAGTTTCTCCGCAGAGGAGATCGATTGGGTAGATGTGCCCCTGTTACCAGAATGACTCGTGTTTCTCAGGGGTTCCTCAGAACCCAACAGGCATCTGCATTCTGAACCAAGCCAAGTAACTTTTACTCCCTTATCTATAGCACTTCATGCACTGTTGCTGTGCTCGTGCGTGTGAGCGTGGATCATGTTTGTTTTCTATACCTTGAGTATGTTGTCCTTCAGGTGTACATGTCGTAGACTGCACCTGACTGTAGTGGGGCTGATGTGCTGAAGGTTGAGAGCGGCTGAGTGAGAGTTGAGTTATCACATCACAACACAGACTTGTTCCACTTACTGTCCATCCCTCTCTACTCTGCAGCGTTGAGTGCTCTCTCCTCTACTGTGAGTGTGCTTCTGTTCGAGCACTGCTGCTCTGGAACAGCCATTCTACCTAGGCTGTCTTAGAAGTGGACCTTGGTTGATTTTCCATTACTGCACCTTTCCCACCTTTGATGCGTCAGAGCTGTGCAGGTCTATGGAATCCATGTGAGAAAGTGAACTTGTGTTGAAGGTTATCTTCTAGAACATCTAGGAGGATCTTTACAACCAGATGGAATCAGACAGAGATACCCATTTCAGACAGAATATGTGGTATATTACCTGTAAAAAAATATATATAAGGCAATATTTATATAACCCCCTTTAAAACCGCACCTTATTTACCACTTTCTTGCAGGTATACCCCTTTTACACACATCAGTGAGTAGAACCTGGCTAATTGGGAGGGGTGGGAGTTGGGGGGTGTTGTAAAACCATGGGGTCTGTTTGCATTTCAAATTAGGGAGATGTTAAACAATATAAGTGTTATTGGTTTTACCGGCAAAAAAGCAGAGAACCATTCACACAGACCTGATTCCTGTATTTTGCTTACAGGGTATGTGAAAATGCAGGAAACGTGGCTAGGTCTTTAGGTGGCTTTTATTTTTCCTTGTTTTTTTAACCCCTACCCCTTTCAGATATACCAAAAAGCTGGTATAAAAAAGCAGGCATGGTAAAATAGTGGGATTTTGATCTGCGTATGAAAGGGATAAGAGAGTGGGAAAAAGCGAGAGAAAGGGAAAAAGAAAGAGAGAGTGGGAGAGAGAGGGCACATGTCACATAGTGTACAGTACACGATGTTACCATACAATGTTGCACAATTCCATAGCAAACTATTTCATGACTCCAGTCATTCAGAAAGCTGCTTTGAGCCAGAATACATAACATAATAACAGTGTCGAGTACAGAATAACAGTGTCTATGGCTACACAACATGACGACCAACCCGTAGCACTCACGTCTGTAGCCATGAAGGGCTTTGAAAGGCTGGTCATGGCTCACATCAACATCATCATCCCAGAAACCCTAGACCCACTCCAATTTGCATACTGCCCCAACAGATCCACAGATGACACAATCTCTATTGCACTCAACACTGCCCTTTCCCACCTGGACAAAAGGAACACCTATGTGAGAATGCWATTCATTGACTACAGCTCAGCGTTCAACACCACAGTGCCCTCAAGGCTCATCAATAAGCTAAGGACCCTTGGACTAAACGCCTCTCTCTGCAACTGGATCCTGGACTTCCTGATGGGCCGCCCCCAGGTTGTAAGGGTAGGCAACAACACATCTGCCATGCTGATCCTCAACACGGGGGCCCTTCAGGGGTGTGTGCTTAGTCCCCTCCTGTACTCCCTGTTCACCCATGACTGCGTGGCCAAGCATGACTCCAAAACCATCATTATGTTTGCCGACGACACAACGGTGGTAGGCCTGATCACCGACAACGATGAGACAGCCTATAGGGAGGAGGTCAGAGACCTGGAAGTGTGGTGCCAGGACAACAACCTCTCCCTCAACGTGATCAAGACAAAGGAGATGATCGTGGACTACAGAAAAAGAAGGGGCGAGCACGCCCCCATTCTCATCGATGGGGCTGTAGTGGAGCAGGTTGAGAGCTTCAAGTTCGTTGGTGTCCACATCACCAACAAACTATCATGGTCCAAATACACCAAGACAGTCGTGAAGAAGGCACGACAATGCCTATTACCTCTTAGGAGACTAAAAAGATTTGGCATGGGTCTTCAGATCCTCAAAACGTTTTACAGCTGCACCATCGAGAGCATCCTGACTGGTTGCATCACCGCCTGGTATGGCAACTGCTCTGCCTCCGACCGCAAGGCACTACAGAGGGTAGTGAATACGGCACAGTACATCACTAGGCCAAGCTTCCTGCCATCCAGGACCTCTATACTAGGCGGTGTCAGAGGAAGGCCCTAGAAATTGTCAAAGACTCCAGCCACCCTAGTCATAGACTGTTCTCTCTGCTACCGCACGGTAAGCGGTACCGGAGGGCCAAGTCTAGGTCCAAAAGGCTTCTTAACAGCTTCTACCCTCAAGCCATAAGGCCCCTTTCACGGTAAGGTTGTTGTATCTGTTGTATTCGGCGCATGTGACAAATAAAATTTGATTTGATTTGACTGCAATTGAATTGTCTACATTGGGAAATCATAGTAGTCAGAAACCACAGCTGCAATAGAGCACAGTACAGTAGACCACAGTAGAGTACATTACAGTAGACCACAGTAGAGTACAGTACAGTAGAGCACAGTAGAGCACAGTAGAGTACAGTACAAGTAGAGCACAGCACAGTAGAGCACAGTAGAGTACAGTTCAGTACAGTACAGTAGAGCACAGTAGAGTACATTACAGTAGACCACAGTAGAGTAC
Organism: Salvelinus sp. IW2-2015; assembly: GCF_002910315.2. NCBI lineage: Eukaryota > Metazoa > Chordata > Actinopteri > Salmoniformes > Salmonidae > Salvelinus > Salvelinus sp. IW2-2015. The sequence goes on from NC_036847.1 coordinate 5,129,198, forward strand.
AGTACAGTAGAGCACAGTAGACCACAG